>NC_040899.1:5750418-5942918 GCF_900634795.4 Betta splendens | reverse complement strand
GCTCTGTACCCTGTAGTCTATCCCATCAAGGTGGAAAGCACATGGACTTTGACTTCTAATGGCAATTGGCTCTCGTATTTTGTAATTTTTTACAAAAAAAAAAAAAATTGTAACTAAGTATATGTAACAGATAGTTAATGCAAACATAATGCACAGGAATCTGACAGGATTGTTTCAATGGCTCCTTATTTCAGTAATATATCTAGCTACATATAATCTGTAAAAACACAAATAATCTTTGTATGGTTTGTTTGTTTGTGCAAACATACAAATATTTCAGGGTGTCTGTCATGAACAGGGCTTTTTATTAGTAAGTTAGGAAATAATGCTGGGAGGAATTAATTTAGTGAAATGTCATGCATCTTAATTAGAATTATTAATCTAAAACCTTGTGGTTTTGAGATTTAATTTTAAGGTCATTTTCACACTATGTTTAATTCCATGCCTCTTTATTGCTAATTGTTTTAGCTTTATTTCACTTCTCATGACAGCTGCAACTTTCAGCTCCTTAGGAATATCAAAGAATATTATTACCAGTGTTTAAGTAGACGCAGGTTCAGCTATTGCTAGTCACAAAACTGTGAGTAGTAATGGGGCTGTGGCTGACAGCCGGTCAGCAGGAACCTGGAATTTAGTAGTCAGTAAAATTAAATATTTGTTCTGGACAAAGGAGATTCAGTCATGTAGCTGGCAGCAGCCTTAATTGATATTAATTCATAGATTAGCATGAGGCCATATAAATAGCATTTCCAGACCAAATGTGTTTAGAGCAGCTCAGAGACAGAAAGTTCGTCCTGTGAACGTTAATGCGTCTACCTCTCCTCATGCAGCAGCTCAGTCCTCCTCTGCCCCCTGTCTGACTCTCCCCAGAGCGTTTCAGACAAACCACCATCACACAGTGTTTTTGGGCAGCACGTCTTTACACCGCGTGTGTATTTGTGTTCTTTTGTGTGTCTCATCTTGTCTGACTATCAGAGGTAGTTTACTGCACTGCTGCACTACCAACAGATGGCCATTACCATACTCTAGCAAACGCCACACTAAGCAGTGGCCTCTCTCACTTTTAACAGTGACACCTCAGCTACTGTACATCATAATGCTATGATATCTGCCATTTATAATAAACTCTATAAATAACCGTCCCCTTTAACAATAAAGAGAAACTTTATTGAGCTCTGTTTTTCACCACCCAACACATTACAATATTTTTTAGGCCTGTTTCTAAGCAAATCTTTAGCCTCCAAAGCTGAGTGTCACTGAAATGTGATTTAAGGGAATGAGTCGTTTAAAAACTCATTAACCTTTCTTCTTTGATAAAAACAGTTGATCTCCCACTTCCATCCTGCCTTGAGACGGATACAACACAGAGAGGGGAATAAAAAGAAATCGGAGGTAAAACATCCAGGCCCTCATACTGTCATTTTAAAAAAATTAATGCAAAAGTCCACTAAAATATCTATAAACAATGATTCTCCCAACGATATTCTCTAAGGGAGCTATTGGCAGTTAAACTCCAGGCGGGTGACCGGGCCACAGATGGAGACACACACACGCATTCAAACTGCCTGGAGCAAATACACCACAAGCACCATATGACGCACTTTAAGCTCGCCCCACTACACTTAAATCACTAAAAGATTGAGAGGCCAACAGTCTGAGTGCTAAACTCTGTACTTGGAGCACAAAAGCATTTCACCTTGCTAATTCTGGGTGAGCGTTCAGTAATTAGCTATCACCTCTGAGTGCATAATTTACTTTCAGAGTAAAGAGTTTCCATCCGCCTGCTTTTACGAGCACATAAAACATATGAAATACTGCAAAGTCTTTACATTCATTCGACATTAAAAACTGATGCAAGTGATGCTGTATCAACAGTGATAACGAAGCTTTGCATACCTGGATCTGGGTGAGGTGTCTCATATGTACTTCCTGGCAGATGCTAAAAAGCATCTGTCATCCGCCATCTTCAGGTCTCTCTGTAGAAGCTGTATGGGCTTTACAGTATATCTGAGCGTAATCGAGAAAGAGGAGAGAGCGCAGAAGAAGGATTAACTTCTGCCACACTATGTCATATGATCCAAAACACTCAAGGTCAATTGGAAGCTTCTAACATCTCTATCTGTAGCCTGCAGATGGGAGGAACAGGCGCGCTCTTTGTTCTGACTCACTACTTCAGCTTTTGTACCGTGAACTCCGTACAGACAAATCCCTATTATTATCCCTTTGATATAGCTTGGCACCACAGCGTCGTGAGGGCTTTGCCTCACAGTGCAATGTGACATGCATGTTGTGGGATCAGATGACAGGAGGAAAAAAGATCATGCACTCACGCATTCATTCCTGGTACTGTATGAGATAGGCTTTATTGTGTTTTTCATGCAGTAAGTGGTTAGAGGGCTCCATCGCTTATTGTTTTCACTAACTGCAGCAGCTAGTGCTGTCACTCCTCATGTGTTTCTAATACAGTATTTGTTTCAATGTCACACACTTAGCAAAGGTAGTTTCCTGTGAGCTGCGGCAGAAGCAGGATTAGGCTTCTTTTTCTAACTAAAAACATTTTTCATGCTACCGTGCTGTACATATCATTGATCTGTAATTACTATTGCCCACATATTATCTTTTGCTTCACCAGGCAGTTAAAAGGCTACATAATACACAATCACAAAACACATAAACAACCAAACAAATATAATAAAACTGTCACAGATTTAAAATGAAAAAGGGAGAAGCTAAGCTAAATGCTCAACACTCTGATTGAGTTTGGCAGGATTCACTTTACATATTTGCGATTGGACCTTATTTGTTTATATCACCACCCTGAGGGGGGAAGTTTAAAATGTAAATGTGGGATTCCGTGATTTTTGCTTTGTTCCTTTTACTGAAGTCCTATTTCTCCCTTGGTTGCATCTGTGGCTGGCCCATTATTCTACTACCACAGAATGGCAAGAAAAAGTAAGTGAACTATTTGCAGTGTCCTGGTTTTCTGCATAAATTGGTCATGAGATGTGATTTGATCTTGACCAAAGTCACAAATATAAACAAAAGTGAAATTGCATTTTAATAACTGCTTGAACTGACTCTTTTCATACAGTAGCATCCCTACTGGGTTGAGCTCTGGGCTCTGACCAGGCAAATCCAGAAGGCATGTTCTGTCCCCAGAGCCAGCAGACATCTGGGCTCAACATCCTGCCGCATCACCCGACCTGATAAACCTGGACATTCATTTTCTCTACTCCAGTCTTCATATTTGTTCCCTTTTCAAAGCACATGTAGAGCAAACAATTCAGCTTCAGACTTATCAGTTTACAGATCTTTTTCTATTCTGCTTTGTTCAGTTTTTTTGGAGACAGCATGCAACAAAACAAACGGCTGTTTGGTACGAGAGCCCTGAGACTGAACCAGAATAGTAATATTGTTCACCAGACTATAAACCCAACCTCACTTTAAAGCTCCATTAGGCTTATGGGCCTGGAGATTCAGCTGATGATTCTCTGCAGATTCATCATTATGAGCAACTGTCAAGCTAACTTCATACCATGACATAAATACTGTCCGGGTTATCTGTTATCTGTTATGGGTTTATCTTCTAATGTAGTAGCTGTAATTATGAAGATGGCATTATCTAATAAGGTGGGGTGTGATGTTTTAATATTTACCTTTCTTACAGGGGCAAAGGTTGGGGTTTAGTTCTTATTATGAGGAAGATGGCTACTGGACACTGCTTCCACAGGCTAAAAACCTTGGGTGAACTAAAGTTGCTCCACTCTTTCCCCACAGGATGCAGTTTTAGCTCATTTGCAACCAGTCTGCAACAAAAACATGCTCAGTCAATTCTTTATGGCTCAGCTGTTTCTTAACACATTCAAACAGAACAAGAGAAACAAACTGTAAAGAAAAAAAAAAGAAACGGCTCCTGGGACTTCAGAAGAAATGAAGGCAAGTGTGAGACTAATTTCCCAAGGTGAACTACTACTTCCTCTGCTGTGCAGGCTGTGGTGGTGTTGACTGATGAAGTCTGACTCTGGCTTTCCTGTGATGGCCGTCTCACCTGTGCTCTCCTTCTCCCAGCTCTACCTCCAACACATACACACTCTGCAAGCCTCATTATAACCACTGTACATCCTTCCAGTTTCCCAACACTCCAGCTCCCAATTTCTCCCTCTAACTGTACCAGAGGACACTTGGCCATTTCCCACCTGCTGGCCACATTACCATTATGAGCTCCTCTTCTGGACTCAGCCTCCTTCACTTGAGCAACTCCCACTTTAACTCTGGCAATTTCTGACGTCGTCTCCCACTGTTCCCTGCTCATCCAGCAGTGTTTCTCCGCTGGTACCGCTGGTGGTAGCTGGAAGATAACGTTCAAAATAATGAAGCATAACCTTTTAGTAAGTTGTAAGAAGAGTTGATTATAGTAACACTAACTACATTGTTCATCATCTCTACATTTGTAAAGCGTCTTGCAATGGCAGCTTAGCTGTGGCTACTGAACCCACGCCCCCCTTTGCACCAACTCTTTGCTACCGCTTGTGCAGCTTCTGTATTGATACAGATACTGTATCTCTGGTTCAGTCCATTTATAATTAATAATTCTAGCACTCACTAATGAACTGTTTAGATTTACAATCATACTGGTCTGTCATTTGACATGCAGTCAGTTTAGTTTATATCCTTTTAATATAGCTTCTCCTGATTAGTCTATTATAAATTAAAAAAGAATAGCCACTTATCTAAATGAAGGCGACCAAGACACAATGCTTGACTGACTATGTGGGACTACACAGTCAAGGAGAATAAATTGAAGGTGTCCTTTCATCCTGTACAAGTATTCACACAATAAATAATCTTGACTTCTCTCAGCTCTGACAAGCACAATTATGCATACATAATCACTGGTGTTACACAACTAAATGGGTTACTAGTACATGAATAATTTACATTTGATACATAGCCATCCGTTTAGCATTGTGGGTCGCACCCTGTCAGGAACATTTACAGCTCTTCATGACGAGATGATGAAGAGAGGAAGAATCATACACTAAATGCATGTGCTGTATGCTGGTTTGTGAGTGTTTGTTGTGTGGGTGTTCTGGGACCTAAAGGATGACTTGCAAAAATGCAGTAATGCTGGGTATCAAAAACTAGGTCTGGAAATATTTAAAAAAAAACTGTAGTCCTTCCTTCTTATAACCCTTAGGTTTACACTTACAGTACCTATAGCTGTTTCTGTTTTACATGCCTGCAAACTGCTGATGTGCTTTATTCCCCCAAGCTCAGTGAACCATCAAATCTCCTTTTTTCAATCACATTTTCTGTTTACAGTTACAATTATGTGATTTATTCCGTGTCCACAAAAATGGGAGGTAGCACACGCTGTAGGTTTTGCACCTTTGTCTTCATAAATATGCAAAGTTGGCTTTTTCCCCACAGTATGCAAAATACAAGCAGGAGGACATGCAAATGCTGTACATACATTGAGCACACGCAAGGTGATTTGTCCAGGTCAAAATGACTTGCTCTCTCTATTCTAAATGACTGTGGTGGCATAATTGTACAGACTGGCTTTCAGGTGGTAGAAGCAAAGCACCAAATTAACCCCTGTAAGTCAAAGGCAAGACTAGGCACGGCCTATAGGCCAACTTAAACACATGCCACAGTCACTCACTGCAAAACGCCTACTAAGAAGGATGACCTGTCTGAATGAGCAGACTGAGATCCCACCCAGACCCACTACATACTCAGCTTCATCTGCCTATGAAACATAGATTGACACCAGGAATGTTGACTACAGTACCTACACAACAGGAAACCAGGTTTCTTGGGTTAGAGACCTCTGATTTCCCCAGGTAGTTTTCTCCCCTAAAACTCTGCCGTGTAAAGGCGCAACCAGGTTACTAATTGGTCGTTTGCGACAAAGAGTGTGGCTGCCTGCAGGCACGCTCCAGGAGTGGCTGGATGGATGCAGAGATCATCACTTGGAGCAATGCAGTATCATGGTTTTAAATAAACCCTTTTTTAAAATCTGCCTAAAAGTAAAGCTAACATAAAAACAGACCTTAGACGTCTGTGAGGCCAAGGTAGAAAGGGTCTCAGTTTTCATTTTTAAACATCTGTAAGCAATGCTGAGAAGCTGAATCTCTGATTTAACCCTTGTGCTACTAATGCAATAACTTTCAGTGTCCTATAAACAAAATAATTCGAATCAAGGACTTTCTGCAATCAACTTGGCCGCCTCCACCATTTTTGCACCTCTTTAAGATCAAGCATTTTTTCCTGGATCACACATACTGTAGAACACCCACCAATGAAACTGCAACATGAAAGTGCCATTTAGAACTCTTATCTTAGTAAACCAGGTCCTAAACAAAATGATTCAGGTTCGCTTAAGAGGATTCAAAACTAAATTCAGATTTGAAGAAAAGCTACTAAGCTCTTAGCCATAAACATGTGAACCTTTGTTTGTCACCATTCTTCAACAGGCAATTTTTACAATGCCCATTCATATATTTACGTTTACTGTAATTAGATCTCTGAGTAGTAGCTTTCATTGTTAGCGACAGAGCCAGATACTCCCAGGGTGGATTAGGCTTTCCCCTACATGCTAAGGAGACAATGCATGTTTGTAATCTAGCATTACAACCAGGCACTGCATTTTGGAATCAGCCTCTGTGTTTGGTGGTTCCTCCCACACAAGGCTTTCTGAGCTGTATTAAGCTAATGCTATATGCAAACCAGCTATTTGCAAACAGCAGGATGGTCTTTTGCTACTGACAGAACATGGGGAGCTTTTATTTTGAAATGACCACAGGGCCGTCAGCTGCACTTGATGCTCAATTAAAACAAACCAAACGAGTTAAGAACGTATGGATTACAAACAAACTGATTCCACTTAACGCTGCTTTAAAGCCAGCTTCAGAGCTACAGCTGTACTGGGCCACATATTTGTAGCACACATGTGGAGCGTTATGCATGTAGACACCAAACGTCTCCTTGCATTTGAGTGCATGTTTGTCGTCCTGTCTGCTTGGACACTAATGAGATGTCCAACTGAGGCAGTCATCTAAAAAGGTACTTGCTTCATCGTGGAGATGTGAAGGAGACAATTTTAGCAACAAAAAAGACATGTGTCAGCAAGACAGTTAAGGAAACGTGCACGCACACACACACACACACACACACACACACACACACACACACACACGCACGCAGTGTTGCATCCTCCAGATTTTGATTGTGCTGTGCGAGAAAGCAGGAGCTTCCCCTCTGCCTTTGCAGTATGTAATTAGCAGTGCCATCTGTATGCTGTGGGCTGTCAGAGACTCAGGGGTGAGGACAGCACAGGAGGAGCATGGCTGTCCATCCTCATTTACACTCAAATCATTACTTTGGCCTATTCATCGCCTTTTTTCATTACTCCTCTGCTCCTTTTCCCTGGAAAATGCTCTCCCAGATTAAGCCATCAACTCCAAACTGCTCTATTTTCTTCCGCAGTGCCATGCCACCTCTCTGTCCTGCATGTGTGGTATTCAAATTCCTCAAATGTCAATTCGCTGTTGTTTCGTCGTGCCACACTCTTTCCTCCTCGGCCTTTCAGTGCCATCCATCACATTTTCACACATCTTTCTCTGTCTGTGTCCTGCTGGCTGTCAGTCTCTGCCTTCTCTCGTTGTGTCTTTAGGTGTCTCTGTTAATCGCGCTCTCTCCCTCCCCCTCTTTGGGCCTGAGGCAGAAGTGTTGGACTCTCAGAGGAGAAGTGCAGGTTTAAATGACGGGCTTGTTAACGGGGTCACTGATAATTCTGCTAATTAGCTGCGGTATCACCTTGAGCTGCAGTCTCAGCAGCCAGATAAGGAAGACAGTGAGTGGGTGAGTGTAAAAGAAAAGGAAAAAGGCAGAAGAAGCAAACCCTAAAAATCTGTCAACAAGACACACTTTGCAGAAGCTGAAGACCCACTTGTCTAATAAACATTGATAACCTATTTCACACTATATTCTCTCCATATGTCATTAATAATAGTTTAAATGCATAAACTAGTGAAAAAAGCTCATAGTTAAGCTCTGAAAGTAAAATTAGTTTTAAAAAAAGTTGTGTTTTTGCTTGTGTGGCTACTGCTTCACGTTTTGCTAAACTGCAGTCCCAGTCCCATTAATAATCTATTGATGTAGTTATTTGTGCGACACCAACAATTAGTACAGGTCGCTAAAAATTGACAAAGCATGTACTTCTGCCTTAGGGCAAAATTATGATGTAATTAACCTGGGTTAAATCAATAGCCTGCAACCTGGACGTAAAGAGAGGTCGCGGGCCTTTTTACAAGCACATGGATCAGAATGGATCCCTATGTTGCACTATTGGCTTCTCAGGGAATCACAGTCGTCCTATTGGTCAAAGCAACTTGATAATGAGCCTTAGATGTCCACTTCACTCTGTGGGATTATCATATTGTTTAATATTGATATCAGCCATACTAATTATAGTCTGTTAATTATGGAATAAATAATTGGGAGCAAAAACTATATTTCAGTTTGTGTAATTAAAGAACACTAATTAATGCATTAATTGATTTTATGTTAATTTAATTTTCCATTCTTGAGAGAACAGGCCCTTAGACAAGGTTGGTATGATTTGGCACGATGAGGAATACTCCATAGGTTATTGATTAAAAACTGATGAGGAAGTTCATGTCAACTCAAGCTGTTTCCAAAGACACTCTCGTGGATACTCAACAAGCGAACTATTTTTCAGTTTTGCCTTGTACTTTTTCCTAATTGGGAAGCATGCTAAAACCAGATGGCACCCTTTCATCAATTAGACTCCAGAGAGCACATTTTGCAACCAAAGGGGTTTTTATCTCAAAATCCCAAAACACAGAAATAGTAGAAAATGGTGGAAATGCACAAATGAGTGGAATGGGGCACATATCTGAGGGCTAGATGAGCTTTGTTCTAAAAAGAGAGAAAGAGAGGATGAAAAACCTTCATCGTTTGGGATCTGGGTCAGAGCTCTGTGTTGCAGCAGAGTCTTTCACCGTGGTTCTGCACTGCACACTGTAATAACTGTATCTGTCTGTGGATAAGCTATGAGACGAATCTCCCTGGCAGAGCCTCACTGAGTAGATCAAGTGCCCACATACTGACAGTCCACCGTAATATGCAAACAGCAATCAGAATTAAAACACTCCTTCACACGCTCACATGCTCAGCCCTGGTGATGATACGCTGCGATACGGAGCCAATGAGGCGAAAAGCCATATCAGGTTATGGCGATGGCGAGTGGGCCAGCTGAGGCAGACTGCTCCCGCCGTGAAAATCTGCTCCCCCTCCATGCTCGCATGATCGGCCGCCCCTAAAATAACACAAGAGGGATTCTCAGCGTCAGCAGCAACGCTGATTTGTCATCTCGAAGTCAGATTCAGCTTCACCTGGCATCAGCAGGAATAAGCTCCATTAGATTAGCGGCGCCGTCAGACAGCCGAGCTCCCCTATCCAAAATGCATTATGAATACATGCCTGGGTATAACTTTGCTTTTGTAAGTCACTGTAGATTTTGGGCATAAAATAAGAGCACACGCCCACACTTAATATATTAACATGTGCTGGTAAATAAACAAATGCAAACACAGTAGACACCCAAAACAGCAACAGAGGAATGTGACTGACATTAGCACGGCACTGCAGATCTAATTTCCTCGGCCTGGTGGAGAGGAACAGTAATGGAGAACACAGCAAATCAGGCTGTCAGTCAAAGCAGCTCCCTGCCCCTGCCTGGGCGCCATTAGTCAGCGATTCCCCCAGGAGAGCTACAGCAGGAGCAACAGCAGCACAACAGGTACATCAGGCGTTCCGCTGAAGCAGAAAGGATTAATCCTCAAGTCATTAACCGAGTATATTGTTCTAATTGAGCCAATTATTTGTCTCTGTTAAGTGGTTTCACCAAGTAGGGAGAATAACATATTTTTACCATATCACTGACAGTGCATTTATGGTGATTTATAGTGATCTGGCGCTGGCTCTCCTATGAATACTAAGTCTTAAAAAGTTTGTGCTTTGACTAATAGGCACTGATAGCAGACTAATAGGTGGTTAAGAATATTTCTACATAGAAGCAAGTACTCTTCATCAAAAACAGCCTCTAGTGTCAAACAAAGTCTGAATATATTGCGTGGAGAAAGAGGTTTTCATGTTCATGACCTGGATGCTGCTGTAAATAGCAGCGGTGGTTCTCTTTTATTTCCATGACATGAGGTTATCGTCGGGCTGAATGGATTGTAGGTTAAGCTGATTCCTAATCCAACAGATCTTTAAACAAGGTGTACCAGATCAATTTATCTGCCTGTAGAGGGGGGGTAAGCATGGAGGAGGTGGCGCTGTGAGGCCTGAGGCAAATGGAATGGAATCTCAGTGCTGGGTATCTGCTATATCTCTGCTTCACAGGCAGGATGGAGGTAGGTGTCATACATGCTGTTATCTGTAGAGTAGGACTTCAGAATCTGGCATATCTCTGTTTTATCATTCGTATAAACAAAAGACCCTTTGAACAATAACAAATGGCCAGAGGCCCAAAATGGCCATCTAACTTCCCCCGTTTCCTCTTTCCCTTTCTTTCCTCTTGATTGTCACAGGGAAAAGACCCGGTAAGAAGCGCGGCGCCTCCACACTGACAGCCCACACTGATTGTAATCTTTTCTCATTTATCCTTGCTGTTTAAAGAGCTTTTGTCATGGGTGACCACAGGTGAAGGGCATCAGGCTCTCTGCTCCATCTTGCCTCTTTCTTCCTCACTTTTATCAACCAATGAAAGATCAGAATAGACCTTGCAATGATTTGTGCTGCGAAAGACCACACAGAGGCTTTAAAAACTAATTTAAAATCTAATTTTGTGTTGGGTAGGATCTGAAATAACTCACGGCTATTACCAACAAAAGCACAAAAGGTTATCAAGGGGTGGACTTCAGAATTGAGGCCTCCATAACAGGCAGTGTGTGTGAATAGGTGAAGTGGACTGATTAAATGTGAATGAAGATCTGCTGGGATTTGGGTTCATGTAAATACAAAACAAGCTTTCCTCGCTCAATTTTACTGCAGTTTGTGCCTGAAAGTGACATCCTGTGTGTACAGACACCTCCTTGACTTCTGCTTTCATTAACCTCTCTGTGCGCTTCATCAGAGAGAGGGGAATGTGCTACAATAATATCCTGGTGACGACACATGGGTCAGGACCCCTCTGATCCTGTGAGGGGAGAATATCTCATTAAGAGCGAAAGCCTCTGGGACACGAAAGCAATTTGGTTTGCCCTCTGTGCTCAGGAACCAATTAAAACATTAGCCTAAGCTATCACTGCACTCACAGATGTTGACGCACAGCCGTAACAGTTGTGTGCGTAACACTGCAAGCTAAAAGCTGTAGCAATGACTCCCAGGCCTGAAACAGCAATCACACACTGTGACAAATATGCAACTTAAAGTAAATTAAAATATTTAATTAAAGGAGAAAGCGAGACATGCTCTGTGGTTCTGGCACAACGGAATGTTCGTCTTTGTGTCGTAAAGGTTGAATAAGAATGATTTTACAGGCAAAGATAAGCAGAGTAAAATAATTCCAAACCTCACTATTCAGACTCAGTAGAAGTTGCTCCCTGTCTGCTTTCCCCAACAGAGTTTGCACTCATTTCCCATCCCATGATTTGATTCCAGTCTATTAAACTGTGCTTTCAGGCCAGCTGAGAAAGTCTCAACAGCTTCATTCTGTGCTAATGAAGCACAGCCTGTCCTTAACCTAATCTCAGTCTATGAAATTTGTGGATAATGCTGGCCTGTGTGCACGCTGCTCCTCAATCTTCCCTCCGATTTCTAACTCACTCCAACAATTACATGCAAATAAGCCACAGATTCCAATCATTCTGACACATCGCTGGGGAGAACGAAGGAGTTCACATCAGGATCATCCACAGATCAACATCAAACAAATGATCAGAAAAAAATTAAAAAGAGGACAAATTAACAGATAAAGGCTTTTTTCATTTAAATCCAGCTTAAACTTTTTGAAGCCTCTGAATAATTACTTCCTTAGTGTTTCACATTTACAACCCTGAGCTCTACCACTCAATGTATTTCTTATAAAATGGTCACACAAGGTTGTTGCTGTCATGATTTCAATAAACGCACTAAGAGATCAGATATTTGATGTTTCCAAATCTCTCAGAAATCTGATTGCTCACAAATACTCCTGCAGGGGTGAGTATTTCTGCTGCTGCGCCTTTCACAAGCTTTAATCAGAGATGAATCACTCTTTCTGTGGACAATTATAAGAGTCTGCAAAGTCCTTGACTCAACTCAACCATCAAACCACGTTCTTTCCTATGTCAAAACATTATTTACAACCATTCAGGACAGTGTGACAGGGTGCAACAAAAAGAAAACATTTAAGCATCACCTCTGGCCGCAGAGTCGCTCCTAGCTGAGATGAGTGACAGGAAATGAGTGCAGATATGCTGAGTCTACAGAGCATTTCCCTGTGTGATGTCACTATAGGGTCATGTGATGACAGTCCAGCGTAGTGGGTCATCACCCCCGACCTCTGCGCTGGATAAACAGAGCAGATCCACAACCCACTGGAGTGAATGACAGAGGCTGGAGGTACTGCATTATTCTTCCACCCATGACTGTCAACTAAATAAGAGCATTCACCTGGTATTGAGCATTAAACACTTCATCAATCACACAGACCCAGATAAGCCCTACCTGGAGAGTTTTTACCTACACTGTGACTATATTCATATTATTTGCAAATAGATGATGCCCCATTACTCATGCAGTTAAAGAGACTGATCATCAATGGGAGGTTAGTGGTCCAGTCACCCTCGACCTCATGGGAGAGCGTTCGTTGGATGGCGGCCAGCATTTAGAGACAGGCTGGCATTTCACCCATGGAGCTTAACACCACTGCCAACAGCATGCCTTTGTGCAAGGCCCTTAACAGCTACAGATCAGCGCTCCAGACACAGTGGTTTTTGGCTGACCCACTGTACTGTGACCCTGCTGCAGACACAGCAGTGTGCATGTGCGCGTGTGTGTATGATTGTGTTTGTTCGGCCCGTTTAGAGGCACTATTTAAAATATATAAACAATTTTTACTAACTTAATTAGTAATTTTTTACTAGACCTAAATTCATACAGTATACAAAAACAATAAAACAAAACAAAACAAATTAGAATATTTTTAGAACAAGACTCAATTTTTTGCTTTATCTTAAAATAACAATGTGTTCAGGGATCAGTCATGGCTCTGGTGTGCTGTGCTAGGAGTCAGTACAGAGTGTAGGTCATCCATGTTTGAGGGGCATAGGGCCTTTACAGTGTGCAAGTCATCTATGTTTAAAAAAAGCCCCAACCCCAAGTGAGGAAAAGGATGAAGTAAAACTTAGAATTGTGCATTTAGAGGAACTTACCACCACTATCTAGCTAACAGACTGTGTACGTTTTAGCTAAAAATGCCTTGCTAATGACTTTAATGACGTTCCCTTCATAACAAAGACTGCCTAAAGCAGTGAGCGTGGAGGAAGAAACGTGAAGGCCAAACAAAAACCAAAACCAATAGTGTGAATGATGATGTGCGGCAGAGACAGAACGAGGATCCAGTCGACACTATCTAGGCCCAACTCTGCCCATGTGAGAGATGTCACGTCAGATGACTCTGCCCATCGCTACAGACAAGACAGGCGACATGCAAAAACAAAAAAACAGGACAGGAAGAGGAGCACTGACAGGGACAGTGGCTGTGACAGTGGTTGAGATATTTCTCTCCATTACAAATGTCAATTTTCCAGTGTCACTAAAGGAAAAGCTCAGGTCACTATGTGTATACAAGCTATGTGTACAAATTTAGATCATAATCTGTCAAATTCTTGAGATATTTCCATATGGAGCACAACCGTAGTTTCCACACAACATTTTTACACCCTGGCGAAAAGGTAAACATAAATTGTACTTA
Source organism: Betta splendens (assembly GCF_900634795.4). Taxonomy (NCBI): domain Eukaryota; kingdom Metazoa; phylum Chordata; class Actinopteri; order Anabantiformes; family Osphronemidae; genus Betta; species Betta splendens. The sequence goes on along the minus strand of NC_040899.1, from coordinate 5,928,928 downwards.
AAAAATTGCATCAAAATGCTATTTAATAGCTTGTTGTCCCATTAAATTGTTTTTACTTCCTGCAGGGAGATGGCCCTCCTCCTTACGAACGATGATATTAAAACCATAATTGGTTTTAATCAGGAAATCTGTTGTGTAACTGATACAGGCACACGTGACAGAAAAAAACCCACCAATATACACTTTCACAGGCCTGACACTCACACACACACACACACACACACACACACACACACACACACACACACACACACACACACACACACACACACACACACACACACACACACACACACACACACACACACGATCCCTCTTGGCAATCTATGACCTAAATCCTCTATGAACCCCTCCCTCCCAGCTCTTCCGATTCTGTTTTCACTCAGTCTGTCTTTCTGGCAAGGGACTGGGACCTCATACATACAGTTATGATTTTCTTTTCCCAATCAGTCTCAATTTTACATGAACACACACACGCACATGTTCCACAACAAACAATGAGCATTTTTACATCTCTCCAAGCACGAATCCCTGATGTTGTCACTAAAATAGTGTCTCATTTCCACAAGTTAAAAAAGGATTGTGTGAGGATACAGTGGTGCGTGAAGAGAACAAAACACAGGAGCTTCCTTTCCGTGTGTCCCTTATTGATCTTTGCAGTGTTACCCAAAGACCCTTGTTACCCGGACACCCTGACCTCCACTCAGCAATGTGATGCTTTAGTCGCCTTTCTTTCAGAAACACCTCTACCTTTGTACCGTATCACTCATCTCACCTCTGAGTGCATGGCTGCCTTTCCATGTGAAAGAAGAAAAGGTGTCCAGGAGGGAGAGAGGCTGCTGAGGCTAGAGAGGGTTAAATGCTGGCTCTGACCCCCACTGATCACCCTGCTGGGACTATAATGCCACCCATAGACCGAGGGCACAGGGAAACACACGTGGCTCTGCATTCAGAATATAAACTAGGAGAGATTTCTGTGAGTTGCAGGCGAAACAGAGGGAGGGGATTTCAAAGGAAGTCTTCGGAGAGTTGCCATATGCTCAATAAGCCCTTTAACGGCTCTGCTCTTTGCCATAAGCCATCACCACCGTGCTATCCAAAGAATGAACAAAAACCTGTCATTCAGTTTCGTTTTCATAAGATAGTTAGTGATAATTAATATTCTTCATCATTATTATTATTTTAAGAAACTGTTTTCTTTTATTAATGGGTGTGAAATATTTTCTTTATGTCTGCTCTTTCACTTTGTTCGTTTTTTACCGAGAAACGTCAAAGCACAAGATTTCTAATAAATGCATCTTTTGTTTGAACTATACACAAGGCCAAAAAGTTGAGAAGAAATTAATGACAGCCTGTTTTATTAGTTTGTCACATTTGCATAATTAACTACAGTCATGAAATGAAGGCCATGTATAAAAATTTCTATTCACTATACTGAAATTGAAAAATAAAAACATTCAAATAAGTTATTCTTTAACTTCAAGTGAAATGTTTTGCTGAAACTGTCAGAAAGGTGATTTATTCTTAGAGTGGATGGTGGAGCTGTATTATTTTTTAAGAGGTGTTTCTAATGTTTACACCCCATCACTTATGTAAACAGGAAAATAAACGTCACCTACTAATAAATGATCGCATTAAAAATGGCCAGGGGTATAATTATATACTGTACTATACACACAGAGTGACTTTGCCAGGTTTAGTAATTATTCTGTGTAAGGCAATGTTCATGCACAGTTTCTCATAGCATATCTCAGTGTCAACAAAACAATGGCCAAAAGGTCAGCATGAAGCAACACAATGGCCAAACACGGCCGGACAAGAACAAAGCTCTAATCAGCTGCTCAGCCATTTTGGAAATTAGTCCTTTAGACGGGCAACTCTCTGATGAAGTAAGGCCACAAGCAGCAGGGGGATAATACACTGCTGTACGCTGTTGCGGGGTTACCAATATCCACTCTGGACTGGCAGTGATGAATGAGATTCCTGGGTTATGTGGAGGTGTATTGAGCACAAGGTAAGAGAGAGAAGAATGCAGAGAATGGAAGACGGCAGTTGGGTGATTAACCAAAGGTTGGGTGAATGGTCCCTCTGATAGTTATTTCAAACATGTATTGTTACACTGGTGCTCAGCAGGGTTTGAATGCAGGGTCTTATTATTCTCATGGCAAATATCCAGACACTTCAGGAAAGGGAGGGAATTCTTTCTGCAGACATTGTTTCGCCAGGCAATCTCTTCATGCTTGCCTTTATTACGAGGCAGAGTTTTCTTTGTGGTTTCAACAAAGCTGTTGTTTTATCCTCTCATCGCTAATCAATATTATATCACTCATCTGAATTGAGTTTATCCAAGGAAAAGTTTGAACTTCTTAGGGTTTAAACACCTACACGTGTCATTATAAAGCCCCATAGAAATAACATAGTAATCATCAAGAACTGGATAACTACATACTTACAATAAAATAGTTTGGCATAACTGCATTTATCTGAAACAAAGAGTTTGTATTAGGTGTTCACCGATTATCCCAATCCACAGAATAATTTGGAGGTTGTAAATTAGCAGTGATCTTGGTATTTAATTTTTTGTGTAAATCGACAATTTGAAACCCCCAGCACGGATGATCTACCCTCTGCACTGTCTCATAAAAGCAAAAAAGCTCATGTTCACGGTCAGCTGACGCTACACCTGCACCCTGCTTGCCCCCCCCAAGCAAGCCCCAAGAACAAGTCACTATAAACTGAATGCAAGAGTGGCTGACGCAGGAGAAAAATAAGGAGGTTCCCAGAGGTCAAGTACATGTTGACCATTGTTCCTTTACTTTCTGCTCCCACTCACTCAAAACATCCTGAGCTGCCTTCAAAGCAAAACAGCATGTCCAAACGTCCACCTGTTAGTGTATATACACCTGTGTTCCTTGCGTCATAGCTTTCAGTGCTGGTTTAACTGCGATGAATGATTTTCTATAAATTGTATCAGCGTAATGAGAAATGCCAATCAAACATTCAAGGTGTAACGACGATGTCTGTGAATTTCTTGCTTTCTCCATCTAACGTTCCACAGATTTCTCATTTACAATAAGTGTAAGCATAATAAGACACTTTGCATTTTAGAAGTGTGATTCCAGGATCCAACGTCCTTCTAAGTTATTTGATTATCAAAATTGTTGCTTCATTTCCTGTAAGCATTTGATTTACAGGACATTTCAGCAGCAGAATGGTACAGCTCTATGTTTAACTAATTCAATACAGTCTGTTTGCATAGTGGCTCTAGGAATAATAAAGCAATACACATTCCAAATACCAGAAGTGAGTTACATTGTGCAGAATGAACGTAAATTAAAAGCATTTGTCATTCAAGGCCCAAATGTCAGCACATTACATAGAATGTAGCTTCTCAAGGGCTGCATTTTTCAGACTTGTGACTGAAACCTGACTGTTTGTTTAAAAAAAAGACTCTTCTCAGTTTGACCTTATGGCTATTCTCAGGATGTGAGAGCACCTTCTCAGATCTATAAACGGGTATCCCATAATGAGTATGATGACACCAAGCAGAAATACTCTTCAGTTTCATCAGGGAACTCGTACAATCACATTTATTCTATTCTTCCGTGGCAGATGCATTATGGGAATGCCCTTTGTTCAAAGGATTGTTAAATCACCTTTGGAAAAACTTAGACACTGATGTGGGAAAGTCAGACTTTGACCTCTACATATAAAACGAAAGGGGTTCTAAAGCCATGTCTTTAAATTTACAATAAAGGTTACTGAATCATTTAATCTAACCTCTGACCTACCTAAGGTTTACTGTACATATGATGTGGCAATATTTAATGCTCCAACTGAAGTTATTACAATTACAATTACTATTACTGCATTATAAAAATAAGGTCTTGCAGCTCTAATCGATACTTCATTAATAATGATAAAATCAAACGTCACTATGAAAACAGAACGACAGCCTAAAAGGAAAAAATTTGGCTCTCGTTGGGTCATTACCCACAGCAGGTGACTGGTCTGAGCACAAAAACCGCTAAAAGCCCATCGTACACTACACGATCAGCACCAAATATAGAACAGACACACGGACAGATGGAAAAGACCAAAGACAGAGCTAAAAGAGTGGTTTTAAACTTCCATTCATAAGGAGGAAAAACAACAGCAAATTGAAAAAGCTACAGTACAAATGTGCTCAAAAACACATCCCAGTGTGAGAGGTGCTGTCAGGCGTCTGTTACACAGGGTCATTGAACAGAGATCCCTTTTTGTTTACCACTGGAGCGACTGGCTTCCTTAGGTTTATAATTCATTAATGCTTATAACAAGCTTTCCTCTGTCATCCACGTCACCTGATAATCAAATGCAGATGGCACACTGCTTCTGAACAGCAGATGTACTTATTGCATGAATAACAAATTATTTTTCATCTCGTCTTTTAAAATGATCTATAAAAGCTCTATTGAAAAGGAAACTGTTTATCTACTGTACAGTAATCCTTTGCATATTATCCCATCAATAATAGAGTTACAACTATTGACAGGTTTGGTTTTGCTGAATAATCATCGGTGTGTTTCATCTTGATTGCTGCAGTGTGTGCATATCGGGAGGTTATGATGATTAATACTGCCTGTGCATGAGCTTGAGTGATGGAGTTTGGGAAACAGAGAGACAAGGACAGGACATGAAAGCTTCACCGCATGTCGGCCCTGGTTAACCCTACAGCCACACAGGTTGTGACAGAGGGTGAACATAAATGGGCTAACAGGCCCCTCCAGTGCATTGTTGTCCAAGATATTCTCTCCTTTGTCAGATACTTTTGACAGGAAGAGACGAGTTACAGCACTATAATCTTGATCACAGCTTCGGACTGAGAAGAATTAAATAATACTTATTTAATAACATAACTACAGTAAAAGACTGATTGATTGTGAGAAAAGACATGAAAATAGAAATTTGATAGAGGGAAGATGAAGTCCAGCTATGAGCAAACTGTACTGTAAGTTCACATAAGTCTGCATCCTTCTACATTTTTAATTTGCTCCTCAATGACTAATGTTGTGGTCGTTTGTTTCTGGCTGTCTTTGATCGTGAGTTGAGGAGGACAGTAATCCACTCGAAGCCAAGTGTTTATATCTAGGACAGCTGAGAATTGGGTCACATGTGATTTCTGCTGCCCTAGGCCTAGATGGGAGCTACCTCAAAGTTTCCTCATGATTGTCTGTCTCCACTGTGCCCAAGTTTGTCAACAGTGACTCGGCAGAACGGATGCAAATGTCCAGCCAAGTGTCAAGGTGAGACTGTGACAAAAAAGAGACACCCTGCATAATCCTCTGTGCTTTCTTGCCATTTAAATCAATAGCACGGCAGCAGGCCAACATCAGAGGAGATTAGAGTGATTTAAAGTTACAGCCTTTTTTACTACTGTGCATCTGTTTTGTATTATATAATAAGCCATAAATATACCTATACACTTTTTAGTTACTTACTGCATGGCTCTAGAGACTGCACTGTCTATCAGTAAATCCACCATTTTGGTCCAGACTGAAATATATCAACATGTCACAAATCATGTTGACAGGCAGGTCAGCAGATCGGCAAACTAATGGGTACGAAACAGGCTTCCATGAAGTCCAGACAAACAAGATCCAGCAGAGACAACGGGAGGTGAATTAAGTAGACAGGGAATGCTGGCTGCAGGGTATGTCAAGAAACGTGAATGTAGAATGGAATCGACAAAAACTGGTGAGTAATTGAGTCAGGGTTAGATAATCATGAAAGGCAGGGGTCCAGGTGACCCAAGGAAAGGAAAGTAACAATGGGCACCAGCCAAGGAGCAGAATAAGGGGTCCAAGGCAAAACAGAAAGGACATTAAAGCTTCACCACATCCACCTTTTAGAAGGGTCAGCATTTTATTTTGTCATTGTTTCATGACATAAACTGGATAACAAAGAGCAATGGCATTCCATAAAGCTAATTAGTGCTAGCATGCTAAATTAACATGCAGGTTACAGTAAAGCTTACAGCTGACAGTAATACTAACTGCATGGTATAAAATGGTTTGTTTCCAACTTACTGTACTGTATGTTTCTTTTCAGGACTGAAAGCAATTTCTTAAGTAAACATAAGTGGGCTAGAAAATGAAGATATGCTACCAGGAATCATGGTGAGGAACAAAAGTCTTCTGTTTATTGGATTCATCTGGTACAGCCTGGTATGGTATAATGTCTGATCATTTCCCTTAAAAATAACAAGAGAATCCAAAGTAATTACGAAGTCCCATCATCGAAACACACAGAAAGTGTAAAGCCTCTGCCCCTCGATGTGTTTTGCCATGTTGATATATTAAGTTTGGCCCCGGACGGGAAACTGCGTGGTGCATTGGTTGGTTTTTGACAATGTACTTCACAGTAAGACCAAAGTTGATCACCAGTGTGGAAGAAGGTTAGAAAGCAATACAATTTTGGACTTCTGTAAATCAACATTATAACAAAATGTTTCGATCTTATTTCACACACAGCACGCTGGCCAGGCCGTGTCAGTGGAGAGGACAGAGGCACGTGTGCTGCGGCAGATGCGCCGGTAATTATGGGGGGATGAATAGTGATGTTTTAAGAGGAGATCAGGATCAATTACAGTCATTCTACGCAATGCAGCCAAGCCCGAACACACACCTTCTAATTACGAGGCAAGATTTCAGAGCAAGAACAACAAATCTGACATGTTTGCACAATCAAACAAATACTGATGTATGATGTTTATCTTTCAATATTTAAAGGTCTTGGTTCTGCCTGCACATGACAGTTCAATTGCACTGTGATGTGTTTGCTTCTGCTGCTGCTGTTGTCGTCGTTAATGACTTTGGATGAGCTTGGAGATATATTTAGTCGCTAATCAGACAAAATTAATCTAAAGTCGTTTGGAAATTTTGTTGCATTCCAATAGCTTGCGGGAATGCACTAGATAGGAGTGCATATGAGGGAGTAACCACAAGAGGCCCAAACATGGATATAATTTCATTTGATTGCCACACTCATCAAGTCCAAATGAAGATTAATGAACACATGATGAAGAATTGAAAATAATAATATTCCTGTTGTCTTTAGGGCTCTAATTTGTTTGAGAACATGCTGTCACGCTACAGAGGGCTTATTGGCATTTGCTAATGGACTGCTCATTGTAATGGAGCTCAGGAGAGGGGCATCTGTGTACACTAGTAAGGCCACAAGCTATAAAAAGGTGAACTAGGAAGTGATCAGCCATGTATGTGTTGAAGAGATACTTGTGATGTACTGTGGTGAAGAGAGTCCACAGCGTAGATGTGCATGAGCAGGAATGGTGTCTGTATGTGGAGAGGGAGGCAATTCCCTAAATAACTTGTTCATTGATTGTAGCAAGTAGATGCAGTATTGATAGTGTTGTTCGCCCAAAGGACCCAGATAGACCAATAATTAATTGCAATAGAATAAGGAGGTAGGATGCATGCTGCATTGCAGCTCTACAAAGGTTACTCTTCTGACACATCTTATAAAAATATTAATTTGCATGAATAATGCATGTTTACCAACTGTATTGGACAAAATGATGAAACTAGCATTTTTTATTTTGACTTTTGTCTGGTCTTGGCCAGCAGGTGTCACCATTTTTGACTTCCTCCAGAGCGAAAATGTTTTTAACACAGACTTTATAGTGATTCAGTGTTTTCCAGAGCTTACGTTCAGTACCACTAGTAACAGTTGAGATAAGTCTCAATTACAAAACAGGCTGGAAAGTCAACTACAATCAGATCAGACAGGGGCAAGTAAGTGGAGATGCTAAAAGACTTGTACTGCACATGGAGGAGTGGACAAACGTGAAAATAATCAGAGACTCATGGCTAAAAATACAGGAAGCAGGCTAATATCTCTGCAAAATAAGAGTTGGGAATTCAGATTTGGCTGGTGATGCTTGTGTGTATAGAAATCTGTACTAGCAACTGCACATGATTTAATGAAGGTAAACACAGTGGATAGGCACATAATCAATACGACCATCCTGCTGCAGTATGTATGATGCTGCAGACAGTTAATGAACTGAAGGAGAATGCTTTCATTCAGCAGCTGTGGACTATAATTTGTGTCAGAAAGGATGACATTTATTTGCATTTTACAGACGGCAGGGTTCTGCTTTATCTATTTTATTGGAATAAAACTGTTTATTTGAATTAATTTAAGTCTGTAGTTGCTGCTAGAATTGTTTTTGCTCATTGGTAGAGCAATGAAAGATATTTTCATAAAGCACGTATATACACAACTTGCTTTAAATTGTCTTCTTCGTCTAATTGTAAACCATGTGTTAACGCTTGGCACAAAAATACATACAGACAAAGCGTATTTCAAGGTCAGGAAACGGTAGTTATAGTGGTTATACTCTGTAATTAGAGGCCCTGTCTCCCTTGCTCGTCCCTCAGCTGTCTTCTAGCTCGCTTACTCTAATCTGTGTTCTGTGTCACTGCATACAAATAACAGTCGCAGCAAAGCCAAGTAATTCACATGAGACAGCCTCCCCTACCTTCTTATGAGCGCCGTCCATGGCATTATCAACAGCAGCATAGGTTTATGAGATGTGTTAATTTGTAATGCCGGTAATCAATCTTGTTGGGTGCTTGGATCTTGTGTTTTGGCAGCTAAACTTTATGCCCATATGTAACAGTAAAAGACCTAAATAAAAAGAGCTGCACACTGAGTCACAACACAACACACACTTCTAAGGCACTGAAAAAGCTTTAGCTGTGATTCTTGGGTTATAAAACAACATGAGGATTTAGTTTCTCTAGACCCGAGCCTTAAGATATGTTTCAGTGGTGTGTGGGTGCTTGCTATCCACCCCCACAAAACTTATACAGTAGGTGATCTATAGTGTAGATAGAGAACAACGTGAAATATTTACTTCAGCATGACACAGAGATTCACCAACATCTCTATGCCAGAGTTGCACTGTCTATTAACAACTGCGTGTGTATTTATTACCTACATTTAGTAATAAATTGTTTCATTACACAAGTAATTCCCCATGTGAGAGGCTGACCTGAGAGCTCGAAGCCTTACTCTGGAATATTCATACACACAGGGTGAGTAATCATTGCCTCTCTCCTCTCATCTGTATAAAGCAAGCAACATGAGAGTTTTTGTCAACACAGCTCAATAACACTATGCTTGTGCATATGAGTTATTAATAACAGTGTGCTTGCTGGCTGACACTAGATCTGCACAGCCTCTTATTCCAAGCAATGCTCAAATTGAAAGTTCAGAGATGCCTGAGGTTTATGAGTTCTGTCGCAGTCAGGGTTGAGGGATCAGGTCCAACACACAGCTCAGATGAAATGTGTAATCGAAAGAAAGGAGATGACATCCCTGTTATTTTCTGAGTCATCAAGCATTCACTCTAATACCTGATCTGTGTTCTTCGTCTCATGTCTCTTCTCATGTTCAGTATGTGTTTAACTTACTGCTAGTTCATTAACTTTTCAAAATAAGTTGTAGAAAATGAACTCAGTGTGCAGAGATCATCGGCTCTGCAAGAACAGCATGTAGTTATTTTCATCCTGTCCCAGCCAAAGGTGAACTCATGCATAACAACACAGACACTTATGCACAAACGGTTAAGATTCCTGTTGCTACCTTACTCATCGCTGGGGGATGATGCGTTGGTGGACCCCCTTGGGCAATATCTGATCCCTCACACCACCTAAGACAGGAAGAGAAGGTGCAGAAAAACAGGAAAAAAACTGAGACATCAAGAAATACACTGCATGTTCGTGTGAGAGAGAGGAAAAATACATGAGGAATGTTAAAGAAAATGTCAGCTGCTGACATCTATCATGCCCTTTGGAAAAACACCTCACAAAACTTTTGCTCTCTGAACAGAGTAACATTAATTAACTATGTAGAAGTCTATTTCTGAGTTGACGTTTGGGAAGGAAATTTAAGGAGACAGAAATTATGTCGAAGCATCAGGATTTATGTGTGGTAGTGTGAAGCAACACACTTTCCTAACCATGAGCTACTGCGAAGACTCACACCACAGTACTGGCTGTGCATACGGTACATCAAACTTAGAAGCGCTGTCAGTTACAAGATATTGATCCGGACCCTTGCCCAATAAATAATGGCATGTGTCTGTTTGGTCTGGCAAAATCACAACAGTGATTTTGTTGCTTGCTCTGTCACTCTTTAGTCTCCATGTCTGTCACGTTTCATCCATCTCAGTCTCTTCTGGTGTAAAAAAGGGAACTGAGTTAGTGGCGGTGTCATCTGAGACATGGCATGAAGTTAAGGCATATAGTGTTTAACAGATAGTGTCTGTCCCTGAACCCCTCGGCCAGATGGCCACTGTCTGCCAGGAAAAAGGCCAATCCCCCCCAGGTTCCCAGGTTCACATGTGCAAAATCATACAAAAATAAACACATTTATAAAAACAGTACACTATTTAAAAGGTTATTTCGAAGGATGTGTAATATAAGGGGGGTAGAAACCGTAGAAAAGATCACAATGATAATGTTGTTTGACTATATTCTGTTTAGAGCTGCCATGTCAGCTGAGCCACTAGGAAGCCACTACACAAAGACTTTAATGCCATATGTGTTTTCTGGGCCTTATGTGGTTTTGTTGTTAGACCCATCATTGGCAAATCTAACTTTAACATGGGTGGCAAAGAGCACAAGACCAGAAAACTAAGCCATCAAGTCTCTGTTGGATGATATGTGCCCAAGACTCCCTTCTTTTCCAGGAGGAGATATAACGGTCTGTGAGCCCCCCTGATCCACAGACAGATGGAGCCGCTCGTCTTTTTTCCTCCCCCTCCCTCTCTATCCTCCCAGGCGAAGTCGTTCATTCTGCCCCAGGGAACATATGTGCAGCTTCTCTGAGAAAGTGCAATATCTCGTATAAGGGCCAACTTTGAGATCTGGCATATTTCCCAAGGGGCTTCTTATTGTTCTGCTGGACCTTGTGTTTTGATGGACAAGCTTGAATTCAATGCCCATGTAACACAGGGCACACTGTGATCTCTTCAGTGATGCCAAACTTCAAATTAAATTATATGTGGGCATAGCCTTACACCATAAACTGAAGCCTTGGAGATGGACAGTTAAGGTACTGTCTGTCAGTAGATGAGGCAACACTGTCTTGCTGGGCCTTTTAGAAAAAAAGAACATTATCTTCCACTACACAGACATAAGTATGTCAGAATATAATTCAAGATTCAAAAATTATTTTGCACACTTTAATCACTGTCACAGTTGGAGGAACACATTGGAGATTAAAAATAAGAATGCTAACAGTACTAGTACTAGCTAAAGTTTTATTATAGATGTTATCGCACAGATGAAGATCAACCCTTCCAGAGGGTGGAGTTGTGCAGGCTGATGGCCACCGATAGGAAAGATCTCTGGTGGCATTTTGTGGAGCACCTAATACTGATCAGCCTCTGGCTGAAGGTGCTCCTCTGTCCAGCCAGCACACTGTGGAGGGGGTAGAGGTGTTGTCTAGGATGGAGAGGAGTTTGCTCTATGTCAATAATAAACCCCTCATTCACTAACTCGGCAATGCTCATAAACTGTACTGTATATTGCTTATGCTGTGGTTACACTTGTGGCCAACAGATTATTTTTTGTCATTGAACACTACAAAATAGTGGCCAAAAACTTCACCATGAAGACAAAGCCTCTGCAACAAGGTCAATGAAAAGCACAAGTCGGGGGATGGATATAAGAAAAATGTTGCTTGGAGTACAGTTAGAGCCATCATTAAGAATTTAAAAGCATGTGGCACATAGTTAATCTGCTTCCTGCAGGCCACCCTCTAAAAGTGACTGACTGCACTAGAAGGAGAATAGTTAGGGCCACCAATGCATAAGTGACCCATCTTTCAAGTGTCCACTGTACAGACAACTGTTGCTGTCTGAAACTTTAGAGAAAATACATCTCTGACAAAGTTTGGCAGAAAACAGGTGGGAGACAGGGGTTAACTGGAAGTAAGCTCTGTGGTCTGATGAAATGAGACCTGTGAGATTTTTGGCCGCCAGACAATGTGCTCAGCATTATGCTGTGGGGATGATTTTCTGCAGCAGGCCCCGGAAGGCTTGTAAATTTAAAGAGTAAAATGGATGCAGCAAAAAAAAAAATCTGGAAAAAATCTGATGCAATCTGCAAGAGAAGTGCAGAACTGGGACAAGAGTTGTTTTCCAGCAAGACACTGACCCGAAGCATACGACCAAAGCCACACATAAATGATTCATGGACAACACTGTTAACGTTCTGGAGTGGCCCAGACCACAATCCAATTGAGTATTTGAGACTAGCATTGACACAAAATGCCCATCTGGCAATCCCCATGGAAGCAACAGAACCTGAGCACACTGCAAATTTAAAAAAAAGGTGATTGAGACCTATCCACAAATATCCAAAAGTGTAATTGCAGCCAAACGCACATTTACTAATTATTGATTCAAATGTGAAACATTTTGGACAGTTTTGGATTTTTCATTTTATAATGTCAATTAGAGTTCACTTTGTACTAAAACAAATCATGTGTTCATCAGTAAAAACAGAACCAGAGTAATTTGATGGCTCTATACACAATATTAATTTATCTAAACAATATGTATCACATTATTATTGCCATCACAAATCATTATCAGTATACAAAAGCTTTCCTTGACCTACACTGTCACTGTGTATCAGATGCATGAGAGGGAATTTGTAATGTATTTATTAAGCAGGAAGGGAATTGGTAGATCAGTAGCACCGAGTCTGAATAAGTGGGGAGCACAGATCATACAAGTCATCGTGGTTCATGACTGAGTGCGATGCTAAGAGGGAGCATGGAAAAATTACCACACAGCAAATTAACTTGGCAGAGTGTGATTAAAAATAATTTTTGTGAAACTAATTTGCACTTACTGTAGCATAAAATTAAGGTTGCGTTGGAACAGTTGGTTCAATTTTCAGAGGACCATCAGGACTTTTGAAAATTTAATGAGGATCTAAATTGCCTCTTTCTCTTCCATACACAGCATGTATTTGTGACAACCCAAGGCCGTCTCTGTCTGTTGAAGACCAAGGAGCCGTACAACAGCAGCACATTAATACAGCACACAGATGCCCAGGTTGATCTGGTGGACAAAACTTATCAAACACCTTGGCTGGTCTGAGTCACACATTTTTCATTTCTAATTTCACCTACAGTGAAACAAAATATGTGGAGATCCACAGAGCACCTGATTAAACAGGGACGCTATAAATACAATTCTCCATTATCACAAGTTTTTGGGGATGAAACACTCCCAATCGGCTTTTATGACTCACCGGTGAGCATTTGTGTGTATACGGCACCTCGTGGCTGACAAAGATTGGCCTACTTGAAGGAAAGAGAGTGGATCTTTATGAGCTGCTCATGATAAGGCAGGGAGACATTAGGGTGACGGGTGTTCTAACCCATCCTCCTCACGGTCATTGTGTGGAAGAGAAATGTTAAAAGATGACAGCAACTGGAGCAAGCAGTATATAATCATCCTTTACCTCTGCATGGCCTCCATCCAGCAGAGCGCCTCTTTTCTTGTCCACCGCAGACATCCATGGTCTGCCTGAAATGACAGAATAAGAGGCCATGACTGACTTTGATTTGTCTCGGGAGACAAAGGTCCCTGCACACTAGCCTGCACACTGTCTTAGCCCATATACAGTATACAGGTGTTTTAGTGGCGTTTATATGGACAGTTTCAGGCCTCTGAACGGAGACTCACATTTCAGATTCATCTGTCTATGGCTGACTGACAAATGTTTCTTTTTGGCTGAACAAACGATCGACCAAAATGAGCTTAGTGAGGGGAAAGAATAATGGGTTCCTCATCCTCGAACAAAACACAATAACAAGCAAACAACAAAACTGTGGCTCATTGTCCAAGGTGTAAAGGCGACTTACTGTACAGTGCACATGTCGTGGATATGACTGTCATGACATGACAAGTGTTTTTATTTTATTTGTTGCTGGGTCAGAATTAATTTGGGGTTTAAATATCTAACATACAGTACAAGGTAAAGGTGAAAGCTCCTGTATATATGGTTTATAATTAAAGTTGTTATAGTGAGAAGCTGCATCATGATCATGACATACTACAGCTGCTACAGTAGCTGTAGTATATTAAAGTTTGATATTAGAGCACAGTAAGCGTGAGCCAAAACAGTGAAGCAATGAGTCATGAAACATTCAAAGCGAAGGTGAAAGGGATGCTCCACAGATCTTAGAAGAACTGCATAGTCAGGTGATAGTATTGGCAGGTGCATATTAACAAACAATGACTGTTAACACTTCTAGCAATTTATACCACAGATCCTGTGTTATCTGAAAATGACAGCAGCAGCATAGACAGATAGATTACAGTGACTGTCCACACAAGTAAAGTGTCTATCAACAAGACACTGGCTAATGTGAAAATAATGCCAAACTGAATAAAAAGCTTAGTCTGAGTATTAGTATTAGTTCATAAAAATGAACCACATACACCCCCAATGTGTGAAGATCAAACGTCTTTCCACGTGACAAGAGATGCAACAGTTGTGTCAATTATTCTACGTGAGCTTCTAGACAGCGTACCTTTCAACCGTCTCAGGTTAACGCCATCACACAGTTCAGGGTTAGAGCAGCAAAATTCAAAACGACAGAGCTGATCTACGTTCAGCTCTTTGCCAAATCTTTTCTTATGCCAGATGAAAAATCTTGCGGTAGGATCAAAAAGAGCGGATCCCAGATCCTTGGTCGTGGATAACCTTGTACCGGCAGTGAGTGAGCCACAGGAGGGCATGTTTCTGCCTCAGGCTGGACACCTGTAGTTGAAAGAGCCGTCTTAAGGCGGTGGAAATGAAAGGCCAACGCCTCTATGAGAAAATGTAAAAGAAAACTCTGTCAAAGGGTGTATATTATAAAGTTTTTAAAAATATATGACTTTCTCCTGACATTTTCCAAATTAGATTTAAAACCACATGCATTATTCATTACGTTCTCTATATTTCTATTTATTGTTCAATATTTCCACCAAATATTTGTTAACTTCATATGAAAATATAAAAAATATGCTGTCTATAACAATATTCTATATGCATTTTTAATTTTTTTAAGTACTTTAATAACCATAGAGCATTTTAATTAGGTCATTAAATACCTTTGGCCACAGAACTGGACTGAAATTAAAAAAATAAATCCCAAATATATTAAGAATGCTAAAAGTCTGTCTCGCCTTTAACTATTCCCACACCATCGACACAAGGCTGACCTCCGACAGCAACTTACTCAAGGTCACTTGAGACAGGACGAGCAGAAAAATCTGTGGCATCATGTTACCAACGCTGTGCTGAGTCCTAGCACATAATATGTAACGCTTGCCTATTTTGTTCGGTTCCCAAGCAGTAGATACACGGTTCATCACTGTTTGAACGCCTCTTCCTTTTGTTCTGTGTCTCTGGGGTCATCCCAACCACAAGCCCCATGACAAAGCGTGTTTCCAGTACACTGTAAACCAAAGCTCTGCCCCGTCACACTGGTCACTCCCCAGGCCTCGCTGCTACAGGCCCAGCTCTCTCCACTTGTGCTCCTTCTCTCCTCTGTGACTAAGTCTCTTCCACCCAAAGTTAATTTTTAATGACACACTTTGTTATGTAGGTCCACGGGGGGCCCTTAGTGACTGTGCTTTAATAAAGAGAGTCTCACTGCCTGCTCCCTTCAGAGAAGGCTTCATTAAAACCAGCGGTGGAAAAAAAAAGCTCTTTGAAGTCCCAGATTTCAGCCTATCCAAACTTCATATTTCTCCATCTGTCTGTCTGGGGTTTTATGGGTTTATTTTCATTTTTACGTCAAGAGATTTTGAAAGTGTGACCCCCCCATAGGCACTTTGCATAATGTACATGAAGCATTATGGAGAATGGAATATGATACACAGTACACAGAGTAAGCACATATACTTACACTAAACTACTGATTTTCATCAGTGATCAGTAAAAAGTTCTCCAACAGGCATGACAGGATTTCTGAATAATAACAACTCAAGCAGAATGGTCACAAAAGCCAAACATTTCACAAATGTCCTGTAGCAATTTCATTCTTTAAGGCAGTAAAAATGTCTCATTAAGCCTGGACCTGTGACAGCTTCAAACACACAGTAACTTCAAGCCACAACGCTTCCAATGTACAAAACACAGCAAATAAATCTGAACAACTTGTCAGCTTTATAGAAAATATACACTCTGTAGACGCAGTCAAGTGTTAGCCAAAGCCTCAGGTATCGTTAGTTAGCTAAACCAGGCCTCCACTAGACAAGAAAAGCAGCAGAACAAGCCTCAAGCCATCACATGTAGTCATCAAACAAATGTAACTGCCTCTCATTAAAAGCCTCTTGTAGCACATGACAGTGTTGTTAGCCACCAGGTCCACTATCGAAATGCAACAAATAACCTATTTGACTGCAGCAGACGCAGTTTTATAAAGTTTGTGCCTTCAAAAGGCAGGAAGTTCACCGTTTGCTGCCATGGAAACAGTATGCTTCAGTTCAGTCAGTGGGGGTTGAAGCATTCTTGCTGTTTGAAAAGAATAGGAGATCTGCCAATTCAGCATCACAGCCATAGTTGGACTGCATATTTGTATTTCGCTGTTCACGTAATCAACCCGCAGATAAATGATGGTTCATCTTCAGCACACAATATTTGGTACAGGTTGAAGTACCTGCTTTTAATGATGAGGAGAAACTTTGAAGTTGAGTGGAGCTGCTAGTAATTGTTCTCTATTGCTGTGAAGACTGTTACTTCTGTTTCCTGCCAGAATGAACACCTGGCTCTTGGCTTGTTGCTATAATAATCAAGGGGGGAAAATGACTGCAGCTGTGCTATAGTTGCATTTAGCCCGTAAATTAATAAATATCTTCCAGAGGCTACAACTGCCTTTAATTGCTGAAATTGATTAGACAGTTTATCGGATGCGTCTCCTTCCTCTTCTCTCATCTGTGAAAACATGTAATTTTCTTTTCCCACACTTCTCCATCAAGAAAACAATTACAGAACACAGTGATGAGAAAACTAAACAAATGCTATCAGTAAGCTGGGGGAGAGAGTGTCACAACGTAAGGAAAAACATCATAAACTGCTCTATTTTTGCAATGTGGGAAATTAGAAGAAAATGGAATGAATGGAAATGCATAAACTAACATAACTCACACTCAGAGCAATTGAAGCATCCATGTCCTGCTCCTCCTCACTTATAGACAGACGTTCACTGGTGGTTTGTTTGAAATATCAAAAATAAAATTCAGAAGTAATCCAGAATATTTCACATCCTTGTTTGTATATTTGCATATTCTACATTATGGACGTTGTCTTGATGCAGATTTCTTTGCATGTACTGTAGAACACACATTCAAGAATGATTTAAAGTCTACATTAGAGGATGTCTTTCAAGCTGAATTCATTATTCTTTTACTGGGCTGTCATTGCTACAGCCCACAAAACAACACTACCAACCACCTTGAAAAACTCATGAAGAAATACGGTCAAAGGGCGATTCTCATTTCAAACAAATATTGGAGCAAAACAGAGACCTTTAAAAACAAAGATGCAATATTCATTTGAACAGAGAAAGCTAACAGACAAGGTATACATGGCTGCAGAAACAGGACAAAGGTGCATAGCCTTATAGGAGCTGCTGAACGTGTCAAAAACATCCAATAATAATGTCATTTTGCTGTTGTTTTTGGAGGGTGGGCTCCTGGTGCTGCTCCTTCTTTAGTGTATTTCAGTAGACAGAATTAGCAGAAGGTAATTATTTAACAGGTTAAAATGAATAACACTTCTAACAGTCATTAAGTGTCTAACGCAGGTTTGTGTGTGCTGCAGAGGGAGTGTTCTGCTCTCCTTGTATTTCATGTGATTTTCAACTCCCTCCTTACAGGCGGGGAAGAGCTGATTGCAGTGTTCTCCCTGTCTTTCTCAATAAGCCTGGTACTGTCGCTTCCTCTCTCACTCAACTCATGTATGGAGCAACTGTCAAGCCGCCAAGGCCCATTCACTCCACCATGCTCCACATAGACCACAACTCCCTGTGCTCTGTCTGCATCGCATCTCCTCCCCAGCCAGCTCTCAGCTCGCAGTCACGTTCTAAAGCTTTGAACTTGAATTTAGCTCACCTCCAGTCTCTACCTCGCAGCCCCCATTCCATTTCCCCATGCACCCCCACTCTCCTCCCAATCTTATAACCCACCCTCCCTCCAGCTCCACTCGGGGCTACACGATAACACACTTTGGAGAGAACCGCTTTCCCCCAGAGCAGCCCCAACAGTGAGCATATTCATTCCCTCATAACAGCAGAGTAGCAAAACTGCTGTCACACCAGGTTTGCCATGCTAATGTGGCTCTAGGCACCACTACACTGCCCTTAAAATACTGTCATGGAGGTGTGTGGAGTGTTTTGCAGTTGCTGGAGGGGAGGGGGATTGTTTGGAGAGATTCAATAGCATAATGCAGGGCTTATATACTGTAAAAGTATGGATGATGCTGTAGAGAGGGACCATGAAGAGAGTTCATGGAGCATTTCCTCTTATAATAGAAAGCTGTTTTGTTCACAGTAAGGTAAATCCTGCTGGATGCATGTGAAAATGTGAAAACATCTGCGCATGCTTCTTTTATCACCCCCATCTGCACTCTGAACGGAATGAGAGAGCAATCTTCAAAGGGCCGAACTGACACCTTGTAATGCTTTGAACTATGTCCTTGGACCGCAATGTTGAAAGACAAGCACTCCCTTTAATCTCTCACTTACAAACATCATGTATCAAGACAGGTCTCTTCAGATAATACCAACATCTAAACAGTTCCTTAGTAAAGCTGTATGCAAGCATACACAAATATAGACACAAAGAGAATATGTGTATGCTCTACTGCAGATACAGAGAAAATTAGAGAAGCAACAATGATCTCGCCTCCTGTACCTCCAAGTGAGTAATTACTTCCTATTGGTAAGATGTTGCAGTTGTCAGCAAAATTACTGCAACACCAAAGAGGGCAATCAGCCAATTATTGTTGCCACAGTTTTCCTGGTTGCAGACTCCCATTTATTCTAAGGCACATGTGGGATGCATCAAAGTGATTCCTCGTGTAGGTTTGTTCCACCTTTGATGTTACATAAAACTGTACTTTGGTGATGTCTCACCCTATAACTCCCTCTCTGGCCTAACCTATTTTTACATTTAAACAAAGTGTTTCAAGAAATCCCCTTTCGGTAGTTATGTAAAACAAGCCTGGATGTTTTATTTTATATTGTGATACTGTGATCTTTTTGATATCCCAGACTTACAAACAGATAAAGTGAACCAAATTTAGCAACTTAGCGAGTGTAAACTGAGACACACATTCAGACTTAGAGGTGACAGTCTACAAAACTTCATTAAAAAAACTAAGAAGAAAATGACAACAAAAGCAACAAAAAAGAAATCCACCTGCTAACAAATGGAAAAACACTGATGCCTAAATATAACTTAACTCACCTTGGATGGCGTGTAGGAGAAAGACAGTTCACCACCTCATCGAATTAAAATCCAGTAAGTATGAAGATTTTCAGGTGACGACGTGTTTTGAGCCTATCTGTAGCATAAACTGCTAGCTTTACCGCTAGCTTAATGTAGGCTAACCGTTAGCCAAACTATCCGGTGTTTTGGGCACTTTCACCATTTTCACCCACTTTAAAAAGTTGTTTGCTTTATTTTTAACCTTTGCGAATTAGGTTTGATTGCGGAGGTGCAAAATTCTTATTTCACCATAAATGTTTCTGTTTCTGTTGAATTCATATCTACCACACCAGCTAACAATGCATACAACCGTTAGAAATATTAGCCCCGCCTACTATGATGTACTTGATTTTTAATTGGCTATAATAAAATAAAGTTACGTCACTATCACTAAAGGACGTTTTTAAATATGTCCTTATTGAATTGGGAGATGTTGTAGTCAATCTGGAACCTAAAGGGTCGACCTTAACACATCCTGAAATTCATTAAATGATCATATATCATATACAATTTGCTGTAAACCTGTAATAAAAATGTCATGAAACCTACTGTATAGAGTAAGTCTATTATAGTTATTATATGTATAATAGCTCAAAGCATAGAACAGTCAGGCTAGTATGTTACAGTTGATGAAAACAAGTCTTATGGGAGATACCCAATTAGCAGGAGTTTAATTAGCACCTTTGTGTCAATTTCCTGTAAAAAAAAAAAACTAAATATTAAAATAACTGAGTCAATCACCATTAACACGACCAGGTTTTTGTATCATCACTTACTGCACACAGAGAGAACATCAGAAACAGATCTGTTAAGCAGTGTACTGTAAACAGCTGTTTTTTAAGAGAAAAACTTTAAAGTTAGTTTAGTGTTATTGAAAACACTTATAATGAAATGAGTGAAATAAATCACAAGGTCGAGATCCAATGTGAAAACAAACATAATGATAATAAACAAATGCACACGTATTTCTCAGCAAACACTGTTGATATGAAATAGGCAATAACATTTTATGATGAAAAACACATGGCAATATTGCAGAACAAGGACAAAGAGCTCTTACCAGTACAGAGGCCACAACTAAGAATATTGATGATGATGATGATGATGATGATGATGATGATGATGATGATGATGATGATGATGATGATGATGATATTATTTATTAGTAAATTGTAATGTAAATAAATACTGGGATCCCACAGCACAGTAAGAGTAGCTTGTCAGTGAATTTCACACATCAAACACCTGAAATAATGTAAAGGTCACATTCATTATGTTAGTTTGATTCTTTAAAACAATTATAGTACTGAAGTTTGAACTAATGTTTGTTACATTGTTCAGTTTCTTCTAACGTGCATTATCAAAACTTAAGAATAATAGTTGAAGAAATAGATAAGTGTGACATAAAGTGGCATCTTTTCTTTGTTTGACAGTTGGTTTTGATGCCATCTGGAGTTTAGCGGAGTGGAGGTGGATCACATCAGTCTGACACGGAAATGACAGCTGACAGCAGCCAAACAAGGAACAGTTGCATAGTTTGACAACAAGATGGCTCACAGAGGTAAACGCAGCACGTGACTGAAGAGAAAAGCATCATGTACAAAAACATTAGAACCACTCACAGTGAAAAGTCAAAGTCATACTGTAAATAATGTCTTCTGTTGTGTGACATGACCAGTTTATTATGTTTCCTTTCTATCTGCTGATGTCCCATGTCTCATCGGATGACTAGGTGTTTGTATATACACATACATACATATACATACACGCAAAACAGGTCAGGATTGCAATCAGCCATCAGATTGTTGGTGCGATGGAAAATAGTGATTGTTAATTCATGTGGTTGATAAATTAGTGATTGGCACCAGAGATGGGGGCCAGGCTTAAAGGCAGGGGCATATGGGGAATGAGGGGCACAGATGCTCCTCGGGGCCAGAAGGCTGATCAGCCTCCTGATCAGCAAACTTAAGAAGAAAGAAGAGGGGGGACAAGAAACACTGGGGCAAGCATGAGTGAAGATAATGGTGAAAACTCCCTGCTCCTAAAGTCAATTCTGTCCCCATTGTGCAGAACAACCCCCCCAAACTCAGCCCTGAAACCCAGCATCCGAAGTGCCAGTTCACTGCAGGGGCCTGAAGTAACTGGTTCACCAAGTCTGCCTCTGAGCAGTAGGTCCTGTCCTACTCTGACCTCCAACAAAGTAAACAAGTCAGAGAGAAAAAGAAGTGGCACTTGAGTAAACCACAAACACACATAGCACAGATATAATCCTACTAACATGTCCAAATACCAATGTATATAACACATATATTCAAATGTACACAATCTGCAGCGCAACCCCTGGAGCTTTGAGAGGATCTCAGCTCCATCTACTGGTGGCAGCATGAATAATCCACTTCACAGTGACAGCTCAGTTCCCTAAAATCATTTTCTCCACCGCCTTTGCCAAGCGCCCTCCTCGTCTCATCTACGCCTCCTTCAAGCCAAGAAAATAATCTGACATGATTAGTTCCTGTTTGCCGGTACAGCGCTACAGTCTCTCTTCACAGTGCTTAAAAGCCATCATTACACCAAAGGAGCCGGGGCGTAGATTCCAATCAGTATTGATCCGCTAGTCGATGCCATGTTTTCCATGTGATCCCACCTTCTTGTTAAAGGTGCAGAAATGGATTGTGCTTGTGTTTCTATTGGGACTTGTTTCAAATATTCAGACCAAAAAACGCTGAAGAGTTGGGCCGAGGTTAAGTTGTACAGTGACAAATAAGTTGAAGTGAAGGTGTGAAACTAATCTCATCTCAGCGCTGAAGGCAGTAGCTAACACATTTCTGTCTGTGAGCGTGGTTACAGAAGGTTTTACAGTAATATAACGCAGTGTTGCAGAGCCGCAGACACTGGGGTGGCATGAAGCTGGATTCTAAATGATTTTGAATGTAGATGTGTCTCTATTTCTGCTCAAATTCTGCTGGCAGTGTACTTTTCCCATTCTTATCACTGCCAACAGCAGAATAATAAACGTCTTTGTGTAGCTACTTGTAAAACCCTCCTCCCAACAGCAAGGGCTTGTGGGACATTTTGTGAGATTAGGTTTTTAGTTGACGTAGAGAAATGGTACATGGTACCAAACATTTTAACGTAGGGGTTGCAGATAACATTCAGAGGATATTTTTACGGGTGAAGTGAGGACTAGATATCTGTCCTGGTTCTGGCATCCATCTTCCAACAGTTGGAGCCAAATACATGAGTTTGTTATCAATCAAAACAGCTGCTGCAGATCAGATAGTCATATGGTAATGCGCTGCGAGGCTGCGGAGACTGGTGACGGGACAGAACTAGTTCTGGGGAGGACTTGGCCCTTCACGTGTTAAATCGCTGCCGGGATCAGAAGATGATCTTTGTTTCACAGTCCTTGCTTTTGTGAATGGGCATATTCATTGGTTGCTGAGAGGAACATGACGTGCTGATGAAGCACACATTTCCGTGACATGATCGCACGCACATACAGAGTTGCTGAAGGTGTGAGTGAAGGGCTAATAGACTGATGATGTCACCTTATTTGCTCCACGCAAACTCCCTGTTGTGATGACACTTAAAGCAGCCAGTGTTCATCGTCCTTTTCCTCTTTCATTACTGCCCCGCAGACCTTCTCACTCTGAGTCAAACCTCATCTCCCTCTGTCTCTGTGCGCTTCTCTCGTGATTTGGCCTCTCGTTCAGCCCCTAATCACCCTTGTGCCGTCTCACCAAGCTCACGTGTTCACCGGTGGTTTCTTATTTACATAATGTACTGGATACGGTGCCGGATGAAGTGGAGGCCCTCAGGGAACGAGCTTGAGTATTCTTCATGATTATGATTAGGGGGGATTATGCGTTGACACAAGAAATGTTCATCTTAGAGATTAATTATGATGCAATTTTTATTATGACTTGTTAGTAACAGTATGACATCAATTAAATTGAGAGTACCTTCTACTTATGTCTTATTATAAATGAAACAACCAACTTAAATGCTGTGCAGGGAGATTTATTCAGATGTAGTTTTAAGTCTTGCGTTATGTTTGTTTAGGTTATTTTAATCTAAACTGAATTCACAAGGAATGAAGAGATGTTAAAGTAATATTCACGCTGATCACCGGGTTTTCTGTTTATTCATTCTGCTGAAATAACATCAGCCTCCCATTAACAGATACAGCGTGTCCCATCTATCCAGCTACAATTCAGAGGTCTCTAACAATGGAGTGAATCAGATTTGTGCAAATGTCAGCTCTCTGTTGTTGGCTAACAATCAATAGCGGCAGTCATTTTAATGCTGTTCAGCACCAAACTTTATTCAATATACGCACACACAGTTCCTAAGCAATGGCTCTTTACCACTACAGCAGGTTTGATCAGACTGCCGCAGCATCTGAAATGCACCAAGTAACTGTGTTTTAACTTGGAGGTGAGTGGATGTGATTTGTGTGCAGCTGCAGTGAATGTGAACTCATTCGCTGTAGGTGCTGTACAGCCGTCCGTCCTCGCCTCTGCGCCGCGATGCGCCAGGTGACAGGTGCATTACCCAGAAGTCCCCTCTCACCTTGTTTTCCGTCTCTGCGCCCCTTAGGTGGCGTTGAGGGGCAAATACGTACGTGTCACCCAGCTCCCAGCTGCGTGGACGGACCTCAGCCCTGTGATGCTGTCGGCGGCGCTGATAACCACAATCACTCTGCTCACGTACCATGATTAGCGCGGGGACAAGATGTCATGTCACTCTGCTCGCGCTGAGGAGCCGATGCTGTCGACGAGCCGCGTCCACACACCCAGAGGTCTCACGCATGCGAGCTGATGCTCTGCACCATCGGCTTTAAGCAAACAAAAGTCACACTTGGCATCAAGCTGCATTATCTCACAAAAACAAAGACGGTCAAACCCAAAGTTGTTCCAAAAACCAGCTGGTGAGAAAAGTACAGTATCTTACAGTCACTTCCAGGAAGATAAATAGAATTGATGTATTAATAACCTAAATGTGTGATCACTGTTTGACATTTAATTCACATAGGCTTGTAAATGTTACCATGGCACCTGGATCAGTTGGACTCTAGCTATAAATTCCACTGAGGGTAATTCTCTACCTAATTATATGCAGAGCAGAGATGGGTTTAAAACAACCTGTAGTTACTGAACCGTTATCTTCTTACTCGATGATTTAGACATTCTCATAATATGTCTGGCACATTGTCAGTGTTTCCAGAGTCCTATTGCCTTGATTGCACTCACACACTGATGCCATCTCAGCAGCAGCAGGAATATTTGACTCCATCTCATCAGCGGCGGCTTCACGTGTGCGTAAAGGAGACCGTGTCTCCTGTCCCAGGTAATGACCCGGTGATATTTAGAAATGCCAGCACATTACTTAAAGGTTCAGGTGCACAATAGACAGGATGCTGTAACCTCCACGGTGTTGTTTATTCCCCCGCACGCTCTGTGGTGTTTGGCCTTAAATCTTCCATCAGGTGCAGCCTGACCCGCGTGTTCAGACAGTTGGAGAGGTTGACAGTAACTGGGAGCCGTGCCATGACGCTGCCCGCTCTGAGATAGCTCCTGCCTTATCTCCAACCTGCTGACACATCTACAGCAAGGCATTCATTTAATCCCATCTGTGGCCACATAAACATGAACTCCACCGTAAAGAACATGATATACTGACACGAAGAAATGCCAATTATTCATGTAGTGGAAATACCTTGTCGACTTTTCACACGAACACACACACACACACACACACACACACACACTCGCAAGCACGTAAAGGCCAAAGAACATGACAGAAAGAAACTGAGAAATGATTATTGGCCCAGTGTTTAGAATGCAGCCTGTCTCTGCGCAGGTCAGGCTCAGCCAGATGCTCATGAATACAGTTGTAAGACCTCCATGGGAAGTTGTTTGCGATGAAGTTTTGCACAGCTCAAGGTCACTTCCTGTTAAGTTTCCCTTGGTCACATACTTGCTGTCAAGCTACTGCTTACCTCGCTGACCCCCCTGTTCTGGCTGCGGCAAACAAACATGACACTGACTGTGTTTCATTTTTTATTCCATTGAATCGGCATTTTTGTTCTACTCTGGGCCACTTTACTTTCCTAAATACTTTACCGTCCTTGGATTTTTGTCCACTAATAGAGGTGGTGGAAGCACATCCCATTTGTTCAAAATGTGACTCATACATAGGGTTTTTTTCAGAAAACAAATATGTTCAGTATTAAATTTGATTAAAGTGCAGAGGAGAGTTCAAACGGCTTCAAAAACTTTATATCTGAACCTTCTAATAACCTTAAAACCTTCCCAAAAGTTGACTTTTTAATAGCGGCAACGAAAAGGCTACTTGAACGGCTCCATCAATAAAATGATCACAAACACATAACGTGGAAATAATTGTACCCTTAAAGTCTATAAACAGAATCGCACATTCCCACATCAGTCGCTCAAGCAGCTATGATCCGTCAGCTGCAGCATGAAACCACCAGCAGCATGAGTGCGTTCATAAATGGGTAAAAGAGGAGAAAACCGTTTAAAAGGCTCAATGTACAGATCTCAGGTGAAACAGAGAGGGTCATTTTATCTCATTGGAAATAGCACCGGCTCAAAATAGATGAGAATAGATGCTTTTGTGGATCAGTAGTAATTAGCAACGAAGTTTTTCCAAGCCGTAATTAACCTGTGTCCGCTCTCATCCTTCATCCTCGCTGAAAGTTCTGTACAATAAGAGTTTCACAAGTAAAACGGCAGAGGATGGCGACCACAAGTAGGAGAACTACTTGTGATCATTAGAATGAGAACAGCTGCTTACGACAAAATAAACACATTAACACCAATGCTCCACAGTGTGCAATCACAGGCCCAAAGAGACAGCTGTCCGCCTCTAATTACATCCACGCGCATCCTCGCTTCCAGTTTTTCAGCTTTGTCACAACTTTTTAGACTTTCTTTGTCTTTAGTGAAGAACATTTTACTTTTTCTCTGTCTTTATTAAACATTAACGTGTTGCCTATGGTACATGTAGGTCCGTTCGGGCGCATAACTGCAAGTCCAAATTTCTTGACACACGTTACGGTTGTTTTGCTTTTTCAAGAAAATCAGATTTCACTGCGGCCTGGAGAAAATAAATGAGAATCATTTTTGTATAGGATTATGTTACAGTGAAAATGCAGCCAAATGATGAACAGGGGGAATTGCAAATGAGAACGAGGCCTCTGTTCTACAGGAATGATGCTTAATTGCATACAAAGCTGCCATTTAGAGTCTATTGTCCTGCCTGAATGTTGGCAGACCTCGGCACAATGTGTTGACTGCATTCTTCCTTTCTCTTTCTTGATTTGTTTTTCCTCCCCCATTTTGAGGGTTACACAGCATTACCATTCAGAAACCTCCACATTTTCCCCAGTAATCAGTCTGTTCTTTTTTGTGGCAAAGCTTTAATCAAACATCTCATAGCGTCTACCAGCCAGAAATGTGTTATTCCGACAGAAACACAAAAAAGCATGCAATTACTCCCAGCGGACCTGTCCCTCCTCTCGCTACAGCTGCAGAAAAGAGGGCACTATTCCAAACACGTCCTCCTCCTCCTTTTTCTTCTCTTTCCTTTCCTCTGCATGTTGGAAAATAAGATCAGCGAGGCCAAACCTTAATGACAGAGGATGAGGTTTTGTAATGTACGCTATGTAGAGGCGTTCAGTGAAACAGTAGGTTAGTGCTCCCGTCCTTTATGGAAAGCTTCCCTTCTTTCAATTCATCCCTATAATTGCACCTACTGTGGTGTATGGCATTAATAAAAAGGTTAACACCTGAGGCCTTTTATTTGAGAGTGAGAACAAACATTTCAAAAGCAAAAGTCCTTAATTCTGTAAATGACAGATAATCTAAGCAAACCGGTAAACCATATTTAATGCTCCACCATCAGCACTGATTCTGTAAACTCTGCTCAACACGGACTCTTGACACAAACCCTGACAGTCAACAACCAAAGATGGAACATAATAAATAAAATATAAATAAATGTATATATTTATGAAAGATAAAAATGTGTGGATCTCTGATTCGTATTCTGCTCCTTTGCTGAATGTTACAGTCAGTCTCATGACTCACAGAGGTTCAAGTAATTGCCACATTCAATTCTTTACTCCAGAGCTTTTCTCAAGTCTCTCTTACTTTGCAGCTTTTTTTTCAAACCTTACAAATATTCTTTTCACCAGCACTGTTAACATGCACGGCACCATTCAGTACATCAACCAAAAACATCTGACTTAGCTTTGCTGTATGTAAGTCGAGGTTCTCAAACCTATCAGGACAGGGAGGCATTTAACTTAGCAGTAACGTGTGAGAGGAATTCATCACAGAACAAAAGGGCAATTCTTTACAGCGAATGGACAAACAGTGGTTACAAACAGAGTAACCTGGAAACACTGCAGAGACCACATGTGCATGGTTACCAGCACAACCACCGTACAAAGTGACTGATGCTGAAGTGAGGAATTGAGTCTATGCCCTATCCATCCCTCTGTGCTTCTGCTGAGATGTTGTCAGTCGCAGCATTCACAGCACTAAACAATGTCATTTGCTCTAATGCTCTACAATCATGTCCTCACCGGTACTCAGCTGGATTGTAGTGTAGAGTCTGGCAGTAAAAACTCTCAGCATCCTCAGATGCGCACCACAAAATTGTCTGATTGTCCTGCACACTAACAGTTCACAGCTATTTTCGGGAAATAAGGTGTCAAAGAAAGAGGCTAAACATGTGTGAAAAGTGTGGAACACATTGGAATCTTACCACCACAACACCTGTTAGATGTAATGGTATTCAAAAGTCATTAAAGTGTGTGTTTTTTTATATAATTTAAAAAGCATCTTATTATTCAAATGCATTCTTATAAAAAAACCCTCAGTTACAGTAGGTCGTTGTTTTTCTTTCTATAAAGATATATATATATATATATATATATATATATATATATATATATATATATATATATATATATATATACATTCATTCATATATATATTCATATTATATTCATGTATCTACTACATGTATCTACTACAAGTACAGTGACAACTGTGCTTAAAATTCAACGAAGGCTGTAGTGAAATTGACCCAAACAGACTGTTGTTTCAAACACGTGGTTTCACGCAATAGTTTGCAACGCGCAGCTCTTGAACGCACCCCTGGGCACAGCCTGGCTAGGTAGCTAGCAGCGGTAGATTTGACTGGAGACAGTGTTTCAGCAAAATGGGAGACGACTTGGGCGACGAGTGGTGGAAGCAAGAGGACAAATCTGGTACTGTCTTTAACTTTCTTACCTCTAGTTTGTGCGCTTCTCACACGTGTAATTCGGGATTTAAAATTGGCAGCCCTGTAAATATCGCGATACATGTCGCTGCGTTATAATTAGCTGTGAGCTAACGTTAGCTAAAAGTACTAAGTTGCCTACTAGCTTTTACGACGCTCAAACGTCCCTTAACACAAAGTACAGGACGGCGTGTGTGTCGTTAACTTGTTGTGTGTTAAAATACAAACATGAAGACGTGGTTCGTACAACGCGTTGCCGGCGGTGCTCGTGTAGCATAACACGTGTTTGTGTGAGCGACGTGACGTAGCAGCATCGTCCGTCCTGCTGCGTTAGCCGCGTGAAGCCCCCCATCAACACCCGCACGTGCTCCCCTCCTGTCCGTGTCTGCATCCTCATCCGTGTGCGTGAACGGGAGCTTCCCCGCGGCTCGTGACTGCGTAGCCTCGTGCTCTCCGCTCACCAATAGAGGGCAGTGATGTATTTTAATGATTACTGACCTGATTGTGTCGCGCGGCGAAGCGTGGCTGAACAAAATAAGTCGCGTTTTCGCTGCACTGTCGTGTGAACCATTTGCTGGCCCGAGCCGAGAATGGGCATGTTTTAATCCGCCTGTTGCTGGTTGTCATTGTGATGTTCCACTTACACTGCTGAGAAATCCCATTCTTTCATTTACTTTGCATATTTTCAGCATCCACTGGATGTTCACACCTGCAGCGTGTGTTATTTCAACATTCTATCATGTATTTGTGTCATGAGTGTTGTTGGTGGAGAAATTTTATTTTGGTGTCATTTATCCGTAGTATGAGATGATTTAGCTCAGTCTCAGTGATTCTCATGATTCATGATTATTCAAATCTTTGTTGCTGATATATGCTCCAGCTTCTTGCTACAGGGCTCAGCATGTTTCAGCTTTGTGTAAAATGTCATGCACACAGATAAATTCAAAGCCAATATAGGATTGCATTAATTATTAAGGATAGATGCTCTATTTTATTTTGGGGGGTAATTCCCACTGTAGAAATGTAACTAGAAGCAATAGATCTCTTTATTACGCTCTTTGGATATGCTGCAAACTGTTGTGTTGAAACAATGAGATTACAACAACACATTAGGACAAAAACAACAACTTTACATCCCTGCGCTTGTTCTATTGACGGATGTGTAAGCGTTTCTGTTTCTAGCGCAGCCCCTGCACTTTGACTGACAGCCCGTCCCTATTTGCATTTGTATCAAAGAAATGTTTGACAGAAAAGGCTGTGAGGCTGACTAAAAACTGACAAGACAGAAAAGTGGAGCTGAAGTCTGTTAGATAGAGCATGAGATTGATTTTGAAATCTTAAGAACAAAGGAGAATTTTCTGAGAAGCAATATGACTTTCATGGTGATGTGTCCTGTGGCTAAATCCTCACACTAATAATAGAGACTCATGAGGATCTCTGCCATGCTACGGTCTGCCCTGAACTGTCATCCAATCCCTCATCTGTTTTCCATCTAACAACCACATGATGTTATGGTGGCTTTTCCCCTGTTTGTCATTGTATTATCTACCTGCTATGGCAACGTTTAAATTACACTCTGCAAATAGGTTCATCCTTCCCATGCTGGTAACTTTTGGTTTCAGGATTGTAGTAAATCAGTAGTACAAAGAACCAAAATGCAGATCATGTAGATCTGCCCATGCAAAATCCATGCAGATTAATTTTGTCTAAAAGGTAAAAATGACACCTTTTCTAAGCAAAAAACAACAGACATGTTTAATGATCATGAAGAAAAGCGTAAAGTACAATATAATGCGTTTTGATTTGGTCAGCTCTAGACACACGTCTAACAGTCAATGGGTCGTTTGGTTTAATAAACTCCACAAACTAATAATATGAGGACTGAAACCAGATACAACATATTTGGAACACAGTACTGCAGAGAATATACGTGTTTTCACCTAGTCGCATAGGCCGCTCAGTGTAATGTTGGACGAGTGTGTGGCTGGAGACATGGTGGGGGTTATGGTGATGCTGCTGGTGATCTTGCCGACCCCTTTGACGTGGCAGCCGTTGGCGAGTACCTGAGTCCTTTGCTCGTGCCGGAGGTAGTAGGGCCCGGTCGGCTGCGGGCTGCCGTGCGTGGTCCCGTTCAGCGGCTGGATGTACGGGCTCCCCAGGTGGATATGGATCTTGTTGTCCTCCGCTGTGATGACGCTGGGGCTCGAGTCGACGCCGCCAGACCTCTGATGCTGCCAGCTGTTCTGCCGCTCCGGGGTCGAGCAGAACGCGGGCCGGCTCGCGGCGTCCGGCGGCTCCGGTGAACAGGTCCTGACTGTTACGATCTGAATAGGGGAGCCGCTGTGGTCGGGCGTGGCGGAGCGCGATGAGGCGGAACTCAACACCCGCGTCACGGACGCTCCGTTGAGCGGCGAGATGGTGCGGTCGGGGCTGGAGGGGGGCGACTTGGCGTTAACGGCGGACATGATGGTGATCCTTTGCTTGGGTGACGCCCCGCTGGTCGGGATCACCGCCGTGCTGGTGTAGGACGCGGCCGCGTCGCCGCTGGGACTGCTAATCTCCAGCGTGGCCGTGTTGAGTATGTGATGCGGCGTCACCTTGATGTGCAGAGGCTGCCCCGGCGTGTGCGTCAGCATCATCACCTCCCCGTTCGCCGTTTGGTGCATGTCCACGCCGAGGCCGCTGTGTTGACTCAGGTTGTTGTTCATGCTGTTCAAGCTGTTGAGGTTAACGAGGGAGCTCCTCCGGTTCACGACTTCCCCGCGGTGGTTCAGGTTCTCCTCGTCGCTGTCCTTGTCCAGAAGCAGGCCGTCCTC
Organism: Betta splendens; assembly: GCF_900634795.4. NCBI lineage: Eukaryota > Metazoa > Chordata > Actinopteri > Anabantiformes > Osphronemidae > Betta > Betta splendens. Next base: position 5,897,224 of record NC_040899.1, on the reverse strand, counting down.
CGGCTCCGTCTGCACCTCCCTCGTGGTCTGATAGGAGTCCGAGTAGCGCCTGTTGGCATCGGGCGTCAGACTCCTGCCCCGTCTGCACCTGTCCAGCTCACCGCTCAGCTCCTTCATCTCTCTGGCCAGCTCCCTGTTCCTGTCTTCCTGCTGCGTGAGCTTCCTCTGCAGCGACGAGTGGTCCGTCTGCACCCTGCAGATGGACTCCTCCGTGCCCAGCAGCTTCTGGAGCTTCTCCTTCAGCGAGTCCACCTCTCTGCCCAGGAGCCTGGACTTCACCTGCTCCTTCTGCAGACGGCAGAGGAGGAGGTGCTCCTGGTTGACCTCCTGCTTCTCCGCCTGCTCGTAGCGGCTCAGCTCCCTCTTTGCCCCCTCCAGCTCCTCCGTTAGCGCGCGGGACCTCCTTTGCTCGTCCTTCAGCCTTCCTTCAAGGGCCTCGAAGTTCTCCTCCACCATTAGCAGCTTCTCCTCCAACACCTCCTTCTCCTGCAGTGTCTTTTGCAGCCTCTCCAGCTCCTGGATCAGCTCTTTCACTTTGTTGTCCTCTGTCTGGCAGCGATTGCTGCTGTTGTTGTTTGAATAAGAGCTACATGTGAACTTCTCCCCCTTTTCTCTCCTGTTCTCTAAGACCTGCAGCTTTTTCTTCATGATGGTTATTTTGCTCTGAAGTTCCCTGTTTCTCCCCTCCTCTGCTCGTAGTCTCTCTTGAAGCCCATCGTTTTCCTTTGCCATTCCTTGGATCCTTTCCTCTAACTCTGCCTGGGACTGCCTGTCGTCTCGCCGTCTTTCCGTCCTCATTGCTAAGTTGCTCTGCTCGTTTCGCTTGTCCTCCTTCCTGCTGAGCTTTTCTTCAGCCTGCCGTAGTCTGTCAGCCATGGCCTTTCTCTCCTCCACCAGCGCCACCGTCAGCGACCTGAGCGTGGTCAGGTCCTGTCTCATTGTTGATTCCCTCTTTTCTAGTTGACCTTCCACTGTCTCCAGCTCTCTCACCCGCACCTTAAGGGCGTCCAGCTCAGCTGACAGCATCTTGCTAACCTCCTTCTCCCGCTCCAAGCTCCCCTTCAGAATACTACAGTCTTGTTTGCTCCTGCCTAAAGCCTCCTCCGTCCTGTCCAGTTCACCGATTCTGCTGCTGAGTTTATCCACCTCCACCTTCAGGCTACGACAGTGGCTGGTCTCTTTTGCAAGTCTGCGGTCCAGGTCTTGGCACTGATCCCCCATACGTATCAGCTCCTCGTCCTTGCCCTCCATTTCCACCACTCTCCTCCTCAGCACCTCCACCTCTGACAACAGGCTCGGGGCAGTCATGGCGCTCTGTTTTTGATTGAAGACAGAGACCTCCTCGATGTGGTCAGCGACGGCTGTCAGGTTTTCAAAGTGGCGCCTCTGCCCCTCCAGGAGCTCTCTCAGACACTGTTGCTCCTTTACAACCAGGACTGCAAACGCCTTTAGCTTGATCAGCTCTTCTGTCAGTGACGATACTTCTCTTTCATTTTTCCTCCGTTGTATTTCCTGGTATTCTCTCTCCTTCACAATAAGAAGCTTTAGCCTGCAAAGAAAAACAAATGAGTCTGATGTTACGCTGTTGTGGCCTGGCTTTATTGGGTAATTTACCCTAATTTCAGCCCTTGGGGACCCTTTGTAGTGTTTGCACTTAACCTCTTGGCCAAAGTCTTTAAAGACAAATAGTTTCCTAATGTGTATTTCCAGTATAAACATTTGGTTTCATTTTCACAAGAATTTAAAGCACGGTTTCTTCCCTGCTTCTTTCAAAGTTAGGAATACTTTTTACACATCTATGTTTGGTCCGTGTGTGTGTGTGTGTGTGTGTGTGTGTGTGTGTGTGTGTGTGTGTGTGTGTGTGTGTGTGTGTGTGTGTGTGTGTGTGTGTGTGTGTGTGTGTGTGTGTGTGTGCGCGCGCTTAATGTAGAAACAGTATCTCCTTGTTGTTCTACACTTCTCTCAGGCAGCGTACATTCTGTAAGTTGTTGTGACTAGCATGGCAGATGGTCCCTTGGTAGGGAGTGTTTGTTAATTAAGAAGTTCCTCTACCCTTGAGTACCCTGAACACTGCACCCATTCACTCTCCTTCTGTGCACCTCCAATGGCCCATTTCCAGCAAGAAGAGGCAGGAATTCCCCCTTGTTCCAAAAGTAATTACAAGCTTGGCTACAATTGCAAAGTGTTGTCATGTCTTAAGTTCCCACACATGCATATCGATGCACACATACGTTTAGCACACGCTGTTCGTGTGTTATGTGCCACAGCAAAAGAGGATCATGGAGAGGTAACGTCTCACTGTGTAGTTACATCGTTCTTTTAGAATCAAACTCCATCCAGTGTTGTCCACTGTTTGTTTTCTACATCGCAAAGTAGCGCAAACCTGTAATTATGTATGACGAATAATTTTTAGGTAAAGAATTAAGACTAACGGCTCACATTTCTACTGTATCTTTCTGATCATTGTTTAATTTGATGTACTGTAGCTCACAACTTCACCCTGAGATGCCTGTTCAACAACAAGCAACTTACCTTTTTAAGATGTTACAACAATCCCATCTCTATAAAGTCTCAAGTCCTTTTGCAGTTGCTCACTTTTTGTTGTAGTTCCATTTGTTTCTTTCTGCATTTTCCAGTATTTAATTGTTCCTACCTGTGCTGTGCTGTTCGCCTCTCTCCCGGTGAAACTCTCAGAATGGATTGTCTCTACTCTTCCACCTCTCCCTTTCCCGTAGATCCCAGTGATGTGGACATTCCATCCAGAAAACCAAACATTATGAGAAGTGCTCTGCACACAGAGACTCGCTCGCAGCCAGTGGCGCCCATTACATCATCAGCAAGTCCTTATATGGGACTGGTGTGTGTGTGTGTGTGTGTGTGTGTGTGTGTGTGTGTGTGTGTGTGTGTGTGTGTGTGTGTGTGTGTGTGTGTGTGTGTGTGTGTGTGTGTGTGTGTGTGTGTGTGTGTGTGTGTGTGTGTGTGTGTGTGGACTTCAGCCCATTCCACATGAGGTCATTGTGTAGCCATGCCAAAGAGGCTAATGGGAAGGACAGAATTTGTTATGAGCATGTGAAAAAAACCCTAACGCATCAATCACACTTTAATCTCACAAGGCTAACGCTTGCGAGTTTGAACAATTAGCCCGAGTGTGCACGGTAACCAGGCATGCACGTCCTGTGAACTGTAGCCCGTCCAAAGGCACGCAAACTGCATTACGTGTTTATGTGCTGTTCTCATATGCCTTAAGAACAGACATGTTTTTGTGAGTTGTTAGCTGCTTTGCCTGGAGCCTGATAACCTGACTGGGAGATGACATCATCCGTTCATAGGCCCTCAATTACATCCATATGTCTGTTTCTTTCTCTCCATTACCAGCAGCCCTCTTTCTGTCATTTGCTTCTTCACCCTCTCTCTCTTTTTAGGTTTGAATTGCAGAAATCCAACTTTCCCTATTTTCCCTGCTGGTCTTGTCTGTCAAAATCAAAGACCGTACAACAAGTGCTGATACACGCTCCTGCAGCTTTCACTGGGAAACGTAGCACTGATCGTTTGTCGCCTGTCAAACAATCCTTCCCAGTTAAAGGATGACTTTTTCCCTGCGTCAAGTCATCATCACACAGGAATTTGAAAAACAAGACACAGTTTATCGTAACTGCTTTGACATACATGTTTAAAGCCTTGACACAAGGTTTCTGTCTGCGCCACTTACGTAAGCGGGTGATGTAAGGCCTGTACTCTGCACCTGGTTGGCACTCTCTTAAATCCATTAATTGGTCTAGCACAAAGTTGGCTGCTTTTTTTTGGAAGGAGGAGATTATTCTGGTTGATAGCATTTCATGTCACCTCGTTTCACTTTTTCTAATGGGGATTGCTGGGTGTTATTTATGTCATGGTTACCATTGGTGGGAGAGTTAGGATGGCTTGATCATAATAATTCAACTGTTGCTTCCATAACAAGCAATAGCTAAAAGAGACAGTTGTACTGCAACAAACATGAGCATCCCAATAGAACCAGCATGAACTAACGTTAACTGTTCCTTTTGAAGTAAATGTGATCTCTCCTTTTGTAAGGGAGGTTCACACTGAAATAGGATATTTCTCTGTGGAATGCGAGAGAAAATCCTCATCATTGTTCCATTAGAATTCCTCTCCACAGACCAACTCCCAGACCCCGGGTTCACGAGGTCCTGTTTCCCTTAGAGGAGGTGCTGGCATCTGTGGCGCTTGTCGTCAATTACCAGCACGGTCCAGTCCCTCGAAGGCATTTCCAAGAAAACCCTCAAACATTGCTGATATGGGGCCATAGAGGTGGGCGCAGCCTCTCCCTGGGTTTCTTGGCCTTTAGTATTAATCAGGGCTTTAACTTACAGATACAGCTCTTTTAGATTTCCCTAACAAAGCAGCTAGTTGTATTGAATGCTCCTGTTTAGGGTCATAGAATAGGCACTGGAGATGCAGAACGACAGCTGCTCAGGCAGTCTGTGCTGGCTTTCCTTTGTTCAATTCTCATCACATTTAATAAAATTGAAGCAATGACTAAACTGACCTCATACGCTCCGTATCGCTAATAAATGGGCCCAACAGCTTGCAATCACCACAGCGGTTCTGTTCTGAGGCGATGCGTTGCCAGACTCCTATGATAATTTATGGACATCCTCTAGTGACACATTATTGGCTGAGCAGGCAGATGGTGGATATGTTTGAGTGCGAGGGATGGACAGAGCAGCTGTGGGTTTCCGCTACAAGACAGCCAAGTTTACGTTCTCCTTTTTCTCCAAGCAAAGTCCACAAAGCGTTTCCTCCACCATCTTTAATCAAGTCAAGTTAGTAGGATGGTCTCCATCATTTCACATCTGTCGCACTTATTGATGATGCATTAATGGCAGGACCACATCAGTTGGGGGGGCGAAAACACAATGAAGTGTAGAAATGGCTTGTGGGTGAAGTGTTTGGGAGTGTAAGTGGACGGACGAGAGCACGAATGTATTTAGTGTGTTAAACATGTGTGTGCGGTTAATGCTGAGATTCTGTCAGCCCATTGACAGACCACAGGAAACACACACACACAGGCTTTGAGTACGTGCAGATAGCTGAGGTTGGAACAACCAGATTGCTGCATTGTGATGTGCAGATGTAATCATCCATTGACACGCAACAAGGATCATGCTATGGCATAGGCAGATTAAATGTCATGACTGGAATCCACTGTATGGTTCACAGTGAGAACAGGTCATCTGTTCTGCACATGGCACCTTGTACAGCTACTTTTTCAGGGAAATGAAAAAGAGGGTGGTGTTGATTTTAAGCCAGGCCTGACTCAGAACATACGCTTTGAAAAGAAGCGGGGAGGGAGATTGAAAGATAGCTGAAGAGGATTTGGAGTAGGAGTGGAAACTCTCTCTCTTAAATATTTAGGCTACTCCAGAGCAAGATAGAAAAAGGGCATGATGGCAGGGGAGATGAAAGGTGTGTGTGTGTGTGTGTGTGTGTGTGTGTGTGTGTGTGTGTGTGTGTGTGTGTGTGTGCGTGTGTGCGTGCGTGTGCGCGTGCGTGTGCGCGTGCGTGTGGCACGTCTTAAAATGGCCAAGGTGACGACTTAATTTGTTAATTGGCTTTGCTCATGTTAATTCGGGGTTAGCCCCTGATGTCGACACACAAAAGCAGCAAGTGGCATTTGATTGAATAGTTGCTTATTATTTTTCCTGGAGGCCGACGGCTCCGTTATTTGTTGAGTTTGTTCTTTAAAGGGATATTTTACGTGTGTTCTGCACTAGCAGGGCAGCCAGGGGCACGCTAATCCTCCGTGCTGGAGCCGTCAGGAATGCTTGAGCCGCACAGGGTTCACACCACAGACATGCTGTCTACTCATGTATTAATCATCATTAGAGCAAAATGGACCACAACGCTTTTATGTGTGCATGTTTAGGGTTCCCACATTGTATTTGAACAGACAGAGTTCTGGTGAACTTAATCACTCGACTGGCATGACTATTTCGGGTCTTTAGTTGCGCGTGTGCCAGTGGTGGATCGCTGAATGGCTGGACTTTGGCACACAGCTGCAGACAGCTAGTCTCCTCCGAAGGCTGCGAGCCCGGCGTCGGTCCACTCGCTGCACAGCCAGATTACAGAGTGGACTCCGGCTGTACATGAGCCGAGACAGCCAGGGGCTGGAAGACGGCAGCCTTGTGCGGGCCTCAAATTGCATAGGGGAACCCGTAACCACCTTCGCGTTCGGCAGATCTAAAAGCGCACTTTATTGGGAACGGCCTCCGTCAGAAGACGGGCCCGTCTCGTGCTGTGTGGTGTTGGCGAATAGGGGAAAGCGGTGCCAGGTCAGACTGCACATGTAATTGCATACAAGTGCATGTTTATATGTTTACAAGGGAGAGTGAACAGAGCCAGCGTGGCCACAAGGTCTGACCGAGTCCAGGATGTAATGGACTGTGTCTGAGTGGAGTAACTCTAAGTACAGTCCTGTGGTCACATACACTGTCTGGTAGAAAGGCTGCAGCCAACAGCGCTTTGGCTCCCTGGCTCCGCCAAGAAGAGCATTACAGACCAGCACAAGCTAAAAGCATCTCAGCCGGCACAAGTGTACACTGCTCAGCTTAGATGCAGCTTGTTCCAGTGTTCTGAAATACTTTAATCCCCGAGCCTCTTCCACGCTGGCTGTGAACCCTCATCTCTTTTACATCAGAAGAGCTTCGCGAAGCGCGGCTGGATATTTCTAGTCCGGCTTGAATGCAAGCTACCAATTTTGTGGGTCCCATGAAATGGCAGTGTTGTCTTTTCCCGGCGGTGGAGAGGAGCCGGTGCGGCCCGGGTCCACCAACCTCTCTCGGTCCTGCTCCAGCAGCGCCCGGAGGCGTTCGCTCCTCTGGACAGAAGCCCTGTGGCTGCGCTCGCGCTCGTCCAGCCGGCACAGGGCACCGCTGTCGGACTGGGACAGCTCCAGAAGCCGCGCGAGCATCCGCTCGGACGAGCGCCGGTGCGTTTCCACTAAGTGCTTGAGCTGCGAGAGAGAAGGAGCGGAACAGGCGTTTAAGAATATGTAAAGTTTAGATTAGTGGACGGGTGAAATGTGACAAGTGGAGGTCGTACAGTAGTGTTGCTCACACTTCTGTTGCAGGATTAGACTTAGTAAAAGCTGTTTTATCGTCACCCCAAGTGCTGAGTCCCTACTTTATAGACTTAGAAACTCAATACAGTTGCTACACATGGTGCACGACACAACAGAAACACAAATAATTATAATTACAGTCTTTACAAGATTTGACCATTAAGATTTGTTGATTTACACAAAGCATGAAAATCCTGGGTTGACTCAAATTGTTAAAGACCCAATGCTTGTAACACATGTACGGTAAAGTAACAAACGTGTGCAATGATGCAGTAGTAATAGATGCGCCTCTGTCTGACAGTAATGCATTCATCTCATTATATTTAGTTATCCACCCCATATGGCGTCTGGTTCCGTGCTACAGGCTGCCGGTACCTCGGTAATGGGACTTTTGTAGACGTCCTGCAGAGCTTCCTGCTGGCTGCGCTGGGAGTCTCTCTGCAGGGCACGCAGCACCTTCTCCTGTCCACTCGCAGCATAATGGGCCCTCAGCGGCGCCGAGTGCATCAGCTCTGATTTCAGCACGCCAATTACCTCGTCTCTGGCCTAGTGTCATCACAAAGCAATGCAGCACAATGTAAGTTTGTTTGATGTGAGCTAGATTTTAAAAAAAACAACTATAAATGCGCGTGCTGTTGATTCTACCTGTAGTTCTCCCTCCAGGACGCTGAGCAGAAACAGCAGGTCATCGCGGGACAGCTCTTCTCCCGCGTGTCTGTCCTCCCACCTCCCCCTCTTGATCCGCATATTATTCCTCTGGATGCCCGCTTTGGGAGGCGGGTCGGGGTGAAGGAGCGGCTCTGTGTTGTGGGTCTTTGGAGCAACTTGATTCCAAGAAGCCATTTTGCAGTTTTCACCTAAATGGCTGTGCGCCTTCGTGCCGGCCTAGGGCGAAGAATAGGAAAGGAGATGAGGTGGGAGAAAATGAAACATCTGCAACCCATTGAGACGTTAAACCAAGTGTGTTATGCCTTTACTGTACAAGTGGCTATTGTATGCTTTTAATAAGGGACCATCAAATGGAGATTATGTAAAGTCAGAGGGCTTCTTGTCATAACAGAGTCATGTCATAGTCTTACTCCTTGTGCTTTTACTGTGATCAAGGGCTGAAGTCTGCTAGCATGTTAATTGCCAGCCACATGAGAGCTTAACGTGTGCGCAGCATGTGTGTTTTCCTGACACCGATGGCATCAGCTCAGGAATGTTAGCCAGCCCACTTCTGACTCGGTGTAAGCAACCCATATTTAGAGAGGGAAAGCAAGCAGGTTCACATTAGTGAAACGATGATGTCACCCCTCTGCTCTTCAGCTCTGCTTCTCCATTCCAGTCTCTCACAGAGACCAGGAATGCCGCCTATTCCCCAGCCGTTGCTCAGGTTTCTGCAGATAACCAACTACAGGCCCATGTGTTTTGCTTTTCTCGTGGAAATTGGGTGAAACATGTAGAGGTTGTTTTAGGACCTGCTCAGATCTTCTTTTAGTGGTGCTTGTTCGAGGTTCTCTTTCTGAACCTGGAAGCGTGGAGATGCCGCCTCCACCTCGGCTCTTCTCTTCTATGCATTCGCACGCTGACAGGCCGCTTCTGCACATGGTGATCAAGGCCTGAGCGCGACCGTGAGACCGAACAAGAGGAACCCTGGTACACGAAGGACAAACACTGTGAGAGGAAGACGAGCCCTTCAGCTACTTCAGCCCGAAGCCAGTCACATCCTTTGTGCGAGTGTCTTTCTTAATAGATGGTGTCTGCAAAGAGGAATCTTTCACTTGGCCTCTGTGTGGAAATAAAATGTGACGTCCTCAAACTCCGTCCCTTCCTTCAGATTCCCTCCCTGCATCAATCAGGGAGACAGATGGAGCTGTCTGCGCTGTCCCTGTGTTCCCTTGCTCCATTTCTTTGTTGCAGCGTGAAAGGATGATGGACGTTCACAGAACGCAGTTGCACAGAAGTTTTCAGGACTCGCTCTGGCGTCGTCATAGTCACGGCCCTAAATCCTCCACAGCCCCTCCCTGAAAGGAAGACTATGTGAGCTGATCAGACCTGCATCGATCAGCTCCAGTAGCATTCGCTCAGGTTCGCTCGCATCAAGATGAGGACGTGATCAGAGCGGATGTGAGCCGGTGCTCGTGGGCACATTTGTTCAGCGGTGGCCCAGGGTGTGTTGTTCTTGGACGTGAGTGTGTGTGTTTCTCCCTGCCTGCCCAGCCGGCGGTGTTGTTAATGCGAACAGTCAAGCCAAGACACGTGCTGCTGTTTCCTTGCCCTCGGCCTTCAGTCGACTCATGTTGATGGGCTCTGACCACCTCACAGTTCCCTCACGCACACACACGCACACACACACACGCCTGCACAGATGACGTGAGTCAGACTGTTCTTTCTTTGGTGCGCGTGGTGTCTAGACGGAGCACACACTCCCACACAATGCCAGGCATGTGAAAATGCCCCTGGAGTTCTGGCGCCGATCCAGAGCCAGCTGTAATGGTAATATGGTAATGGATGCCAGGGCCGTCCGCTGGCAGACAGGTCCACGCAACTGATCACCAGCATCCGTCCCATCGGCTCGAAGCGGCGGCGGCCGCCAGACACACCATCAACACTCCCAGTCATCCCAGTCATCCCAGTCACTGCACCCGCTCCCAGATACACAAACACATAGGTGGCAACTTCACAGTCAAGGGAAATATTGTTGTGGGCAAGTTTCCTCCCATTTCTGCACATCGTCAGGCCAGATTCATGTTGAGTGAAGTCACGCTATAACCAGGTTTTATGAATTCTCCAGGTTGGCATGGCTGCGCGTAACGTGGCTCCTCAAAGCCCCCCACATCTTAGAGGGGCTCTGCCTGTGTTTGGTGTCTGTTAGCATCACACAGGGACAGTTTGTTGCAGTAACGTGAACAAAGGCAAAACAAAGACTTCAAACAGGCAAACGTAGAAAAATGTAGATGGAAAATTCTCTGTCCTCTGAAGCATTGATGTGGATTTATTTGCTTTATTTACCAACTACAGGCTGGGAGCTTGTCGTGGTCGCAGTGCAACGCTCGCGCAGCAGAAGTGATGGCGTGGCTGTGCCCCCGGACCTCTCCTTGGTTGCCGCGCGGTTATTTGTGGGGATTTTAACGCCAGCGTCTCCTGCGGCGACTGTCTGAAAACATGTTTGTAAATCATCTCACATTTCCAACGGCTATAAACACTCCTGATTTACGACGCGGCCGGTCGGACGGAGCCCATAAACCGGCCCTTACTCCAGAGCCGGCGCAGAGAGGTGGGACAGAGGGGCATCGCTCATCCCTCCGCTCTGGAGCAGCTGGAATTCATTGTTGGAGAAAGAATCGTTTTTGTCACCTGAAATTATTTCCACCCCTCGGCGCAAACAGCCTGACCTGCAGCCTCCAGGGTGATCTAAGTCCGACAGCCTGCTCTTTATTCATTTCCAGCTCACATCCACTTTACATCCACCTGTCATGGCGGGCTGTGCCCCCCCGAGTCCCTCTTGGCCTCCGGTTTCCAGGGTCAAGTTGGCAAAGCACTCTGTAATTCAGGTTCTGTATGTGTGATGTGTGTTTTGGCAGCAGGGCCGTGCCGCTACAGTGTCGGCAGAACAGAAACAGAAACATTATACTGTCAGGAAGCCAGCGAGCGCGAGCGGGCGATGTCCAACAGCTTCTCAATGTTGCTGAATGCGTCGTTTACTGATGAGTTCAGCGTAAAGAACACTTGACGATCATCAACCCCCTTCAGTGTAAGTGCCCGACTCGGCTAACGACACCGCGCTGCGAGTGTTGGCGTATTAGAGCGCGTTTGTCTTCTTGACTCCTCGCAGGCGAGCGCAACACAACGCGAGTTGATATCGCGGCTCTTCGTCGGAAGGGATTTTTGTTTGTGCCGACAGAAGGTGTTAAATAATTGAGCGTGGCCTCTGGTCTGCGTTGGCTGACGTCTGCCAGATGTGGCAGCGCTGCTGCCATCTGTGCTGCCTCAAGTGCTCAGACGTTTGGAAGACAAATTGACAGGTATTCAATTTCACGTCATTGATCTTGTTTAGCAGGACTAGACAGCTGACATCAGACTTCACATTGTAACCATGTTTATGTCTGTATTATTTTGGGAATTCTTTCTTGTGGTCTTCACTATATCACTGCAACAATAGTCTATAGATGAGATCATGAAATGGTTCCCGTTGCTCCAAGCTCTTCTCAATGGCTGACTTTCATCTTGTTTACCATAGACTTCTTTGTGGACTGGTATTTGTGAATAAGCCTGTATGAGGACAAACACACTGAACCTCTCCCCTCATGCTGATTTCAGGTCCAAGAATCCGCTTGTGAGTTAGTGAAATGCAGAGAATGAAAGACGTGAGGAGTGTTAATGTGTTCCTGCCTGTGCTACGAACCGCTGGGGACCAACGTAATAAACACTGGATGAATAGATGTTTGGGATGAGGAATGGCTCTGCTGGTAGAGAACAAATGGGGCAGTGGATGGATCTGTGAGGTCAATCAAGGAAAGTGCCTGCAGCGTATTTATTTAAGCTGAAATGTATTGGCCTGATTTAGCTGCTCCGTGCTTCCAAGGTGAGAAAAGTGTTTTCATCATTTGGTTTTTGTGCAGGAGCTTTAAAGCTCGGGCTTATTTACATAACCCGGTGTCTCTGATTAGCACCTCCTGTGCGACATCAAGCGCTCCCATCACGCTTTGCTGGGCACAGTTGGCTTGACTCACACACGTGGATGGATGTCAGAGGCCGGTATAAATTAGATCATTATTTCAAGCAGCGCAGTCGTTTAAAAGAGCGAAAAATGAAGGCTGCCACGAGACAGTGCAATTTAACTTCATCTTTAATGATTGCCTTCTCTTCTGAGACCCAATACTTCAGAGGAAACAAGTCAGATGATAGATAATTTAATGAGTCATGATTTGTCTCTAATAGAGAAGAGCATCAGCGCGTCCTATAGACATGTAGACATTTCACTGTACTGATAACTCATGTTGAATTGTTCCAACCTAAGGGCTGCTGTATCGCTTCTCCTGTCTGGGATAAAAACATCCCACACACAACAGTGTGGGTTGTGTGTGCTCTCCCTTCAATCAGATGTGCTGATCCAGATGCATCCCAGTGGTCACAGGCTTTTACAGCACGCCTTCTTCATCTGGTGAAGCACGCTGGCCTCACTGTGCTTCTACCGCTCCACCTACTGGTGGCACACGTCTAAGGCTGCACTGCCACACTTCTGTGCTCACCCTCACCCACACGCTGAATTAGTGAATACAGGGTAAACCTTTTAGCCTCATCTAGCAAGTAGCCAGTCAGACTCGATGCGATGCATTCATGGCCAGACGCAGGTTTTGTGTTCCTTCCACTGCAGCTCGCTCTCCGTTGTTGTGCGTGCAGCCTAAAGTCCCTATTGATTTACCAACAACACATGCTCATATTGTGGTTATAGAGAGGAAGCTGCAGGCTTCCAAAGCCTACTACACCCACCCGTCATCCAGCAGCACTGCTACATGTCCTGAGATGAGTTATCGATCGGTGAAGCGAGCGCTGAATTCAATTAATCAGAAGTATCATGGTGTTTTCATAGAAACGCTTTTATACAACAAAATATCGTACAGCATCTCTGGGAGTGTTTATATAAGGCCTGAGGTTGTAGAAGGAAAGATGTGCGAGGTTTGTCTTGTGCCTGTGTGCAGGCTGAGGTGTTCCTCCTAATCTGGTGACTAACTGCTGTGGTCATCAAGGTCATGGCCCTCGTGGTCGTGTAGGCACATAACCAGTCAGTAGATCCTCATTAAGCCCAGTCCCCAGCACTTACCAGCTCATAAAAACAGTACCCGCTATTGATCGGCCTTTAGAGATGAGCAGGCCTCCCCATTTGCCTGCATGCTTCATTGACCTGCTGGTAATCTGAGCCGGCAGGAAGTGGACACTGAGGACACTGACCATGGCTTCACTGGTAACGCTGGTGTTGCAATTACACCGTGCTCGTCATCGCAGCAGGTGAATAGTGGAACGGCCACTTTGATTAAAGTGTGACGTCATGGAATACGGTTTGGTGCGAGCCTCCGTCCGTCCAATCAATTTCCAGAGGTCTGTGGATGTAGACGGTGTGGCACCGCACAAGACATTTCATTAATCACTCGTCTTATTCCAGGTTTGCTTCACTCCGGCAGCCACGTTCAGACCTACAGTCTCTAATCGCTTTGCATCTCAACACTAATTATTAATCAGGTTGGAGAATCCGCCTCAGCCCATTTGCCTGTCAGTTGAAGACTTTGTGTAATCAATCACTTATGTGCTTCCCATTTAAGGCTTGAATAAGTCAGGTGCTAATGGCTCTGCAGCCATCAGCCTCTCGGGCCACGGTGCTGTCAGAGCTCCCATAATGTAGACTCAAATAGAAAACACACATAGCAGCTAATTTCCTGCTACGTGTCATCTTGTAGATGTTGCTGGGTCGAAGCCCTTTTCATCCTGCTTAAGTAATAGAACACAGTGTTTCGAATCCAGGATTAGAAATGACTAATCAGATACACTCATCTATTAGATACAGAGAGAGAAGGTGATGTTACGTGCTGTTACTCTGTTAAAGGGACCAGTACAGATCTCAAAATCCTACGTTGCTGATGGGGCGTGTAAATGTTTTATTATTTTAAGGGAACAGAGCATCCAGATCTAGAAACTGTGTTGATAGAACGTCCTGTATTAAATGTTTCATCGTCATGACCCTTTAATGGCCATCTACTGATTGAGTCCTCTCCCAGCACTCGCATGGATAAATGTTATGGCTTCGCTGCAGCTTTAACACCTTTCACCCTTTGTGATTGTAAATTGCAGACCCACAAACACGTGCCTCCATCTTCCTAAGTGCAGGTATGCACCCGAATATTGAAACATCCAGGGCGGCTTGTTGAGTGGCTAATGGTGCTGAGGCGGATACGCTAGATACGGGGTCAGCGGCTCATCACCCACACAGGTTGGCTGCTGCCTCTTTGAACAGCCTGTCTGCTCTGTCAGCACCTTCAGCACCTTGTGGTCAAGTGAGGGTTTGGTTTCCTGCCGCGGTTGATTGTTAGGATATTTCACGGCTCACTGAACACAGGGCAGCGATTGCATTTTGTGTCAGTTCAAGCATATAAAGAGTGTCTGCAGATAAGAAACAAGCTCGATGGGTGTTTTACCTTTAACTGCACTGTGCAGTATCATAATTAATAATCAGTAGAAATAAACCTACACTTACCTGGAGCGGGCCTTTTCCCTGGTTTGGACGATCCTTGTGACCCCGGTTATCAGTCATCCTCCTTTGCTTTGTCCTTCGTTTCCTGGAACATGTTTCCTTTCAACAGAGGGGGAGCAGGAAAGTGATGAGGAGCCAGGGAAGGAGAGAGTGAGTGGTTATCTAGGCCCATCAATACTGGGGGTGGTCTTTCGGCAGGAGGAGTGTATCCCTAGACAGAGAGCAGTAATAAATAAGGATGATGTTTGGGCTGCAATGAAAATGAGTCTGGCAGACGAATAGAAAGGAAAAGGAGAGATGGAGGAAAAAGATGAGGGAGCAAGTGTGGGTTTAGGCTCTCCATCCATTCCTAGACTGTCTTCTTTTATGTGGCCCTCTGCTGTAATGGCCCCAGGTAAGGAAAAAAGCGACAGTTAGTTGATAATAAAGATCGGATGAATCGATTGTGAAAGGGGAGATTAGAGAGGAAGGCAGGAAATTTGGAGTCAGGCGTTAGTGAGTGTGTGGTAGTCTATTGGGGAGGTTTTCATTAAGGAGCAGCATATGAGGAACATCACTAGAGCTGGAGCCTCATCCAGCCTCAGGTTTCTCAGAAAAATTGATTTAGAAACTGAAGCTGGACTGTTCAGTCATTTGGGTCTCCGTGATGGTCAATGATAAAGGGTATGCTCACACTCTTTGCATCTCCTTCCATCATCTTGTCCCAACAATTACATCATATCGCGAGGCTCCAAGTTGCAAGTTAAAGGACTCAATGCAGATGTGTGAGTGGAAATTGTCACCTGTTTTCAGGGGGGTCTGAGGCGGAGGAGGAGCCAGAGCAACAGGAAACAGGAACAACACAGGAAACAGACAAAACAAAGACAAAACCAGAGAAGAGGAAGAGGACAAGTGAGAAAACGGTTAAAGCCAAAAAGAAGAAAAGCAATGAACAGGTATCACACATGTACATTAACCTGCAAATCTATGATGAATCTAATTTGAGCTTCATTTTGTAATTAATGAAATATCCTAAATGTTTTTCACGTGCAAACATTTGTAACAGAACAAGAGTGTAGCTCCAAAGAAACAGACCGAGGATGAGGAGTCAACTAAACCCAAGAGAAAGAGGAAGGTGAGGGGGCGGCACCTGCTGCTACACAAACGCAATACACACTTTGATCTGTGAATATCACACAGATGTGTTCTGTTCACCAGAAAAAGAAGAAGACCATCACAGACGTCTTGGCTGTAACAGAACCAAAACCAGGCTGTCCAGCGGATCTGCAGAAGGTGCTCACGCTCTACTTCTCAGACAAGCGCTCGGTGATTGAGCAGGAGGCGCTGCACTTGGAGGGTGAGTCCCCTTTAACCTGAAACCTCAGTCAATATGTGCTGATGTATCAACTGACCCAGGTCAATGTCTGCCCTCCTGCACCCTCCAGACTCTGACTTCCTGTCCAGCAATGACCTGACTCACAGCCTCTCATCATACCTAAAACAGGGTGGGTGTCATCACTAGGGCCTCACAATAATGTGCTTTTTAGAACCTTAGATTCTAAATGTCCTCTGTGGACAATGATACGCCGTTACTTTCACTTGCCTTTTCTGGGTGAACCTTCGAGCCTGTAAAGACGGATGTTTCTTTTTCCCTCTTCCTAGTTTGTCCTAAATGGGCCAAGATCCAAAAGCAACACACAGAAAAGGGATCGGCGGTTCTGCTCATCGTCTGTAGCTCTGCTCTTCGATGCATCGAGCTCATCAAGTCCGTAACACACCAGCAGTTCCTGCTCACAACAAATTCGTCGTGAGATTTACACAAGCCTTGTTTGTTTTGTATTGTTCCCAGGAATCTGTCTGCATTCAAGGGCCAAGCCAGAGTCCTGAAGCTCTTTGCTAAACACATAAAGGTAATGGAGATGAACATTACATGCGTATGGATCATGTGCATGTGCAGCGACTAGTTTAACCTAATCTATTGTCTTTCTGTGTGTGTTTGACTGTACAGGTGGAGGAGCAGGTGAAGCTGCTGCAGAAAGGCGTCGTTCATATCGGAGTGGGAACGCCTGGAAGGATTAGTGCCCTCATTGACAAAGGTGGGTGATGCATTTGCCATCCTGCCCCACGGTGCACAGCTGTTCCAACAGTCCTGGGCCATGAACACTCTGATTGTCTTTTCTAGAGGCTTTGAGCTTGACTGCTTTGAGATACCTGGTTGTGGACTGGAACTGGAGGGACCAGAAGCTCAGAAGGATGGTGGACATTCCTGAGGTGACATACTGCCCCCTGCTGGCTAGAAAACATATTAGTTTCAGTGTTTGTTTATGAATATAGTTCTGGATACTATTACAAAGCAGTTAAAATGTACATTACATTTGCTTATGAATTAGATTATCTTTTATTGGAAACTATACATTTTACATTGTGTTATGTACCTTGTGTCTTACAGATCAAACTGGACTTCATGAAGCTGTTGGAGAGCGTCATTCTGAATAACAGCAAAGAAGGAAAGGCCAAAATTGGACTGTTTTAACTTGTGTTTTAACCTTGGTCATTCGTTATAAAGCGATGTTTGATTGTTGCGACAGCAGAGACACTGAAGCCGTGGGGCCTCATCCTGTTGTTTCCTCTTGGTGTCAACTTGAAACCTGTGCAATGCTTTTAGTATTTTCCGAGGTTGTGTCAAACATGTGGTGGTGTTTGTTCACCGTTGTTGTCTAACGGTGTCTCAGTGTGATGGATTGAATAAACACGCTCCGAATAAAACCGGCATCCTTCTGTTTGTTTACTCTGACCTTGGAAGGTCCCTCCTACTGAGATTGTGAGGTCGTGAGTTTAGCTGCCCACTAGGAAGCCCCATTTATCATAACATCCTTTGATAAAGCGTTTTGCTGTGACATAAAGCACAGACTCCAGTCATGCTGATGCAAAACAGAAACCTTTCTGTTGTAGGAAGGACGCAGCAAAGGCGAACAAACCACACACAACATGGAAGAGAAGCAACAGACAGAGAGACAGTTAAATAAAAGATTGTGGTTAATAAGTAACAGGCCGCAACGTTGTAACACACCCTGCAAGGCCTGCTGGGAGATCTCTTGGCAAGGTGTGTGTGTGTGTGTGTGTGTGTGTGTGTGTGTGTGTGTGTGTGTGTGTGTGTGTGTGTGTGTGTGTGTTGAAATAAAGAACAGGAAGAGAAAAGAGAAGATAGCAGCGCCTCGTTCACACGCTTTGCTTTTGGCTGTGCAGCGAGTTCCTCTTCTCCTCGAGTGAAAGTCTCTCATGGGCAAAGCGAAGGTGAAGCCCGGGCCCCTGGGTCGCAGGCCGGACAACTCTGCTTTCAAGCAGCAGAGGCTCCCTGCCTGGTCTCCCATGCTAACGGCTAACAGCGTGCTGCCCTTCTTCTACGTGATGGCTGTGATATGTATGGTGCTGGGAGTGTGGCTGCTCCTCACAGTACAGAGCACACAGGAAATAAAGGTGAGGGTTTCTAATGATTCCACTCGGTTATTCAGGTGTTTTGAAAATGTTGCGTTAAGCTCTGTTTGAGAGGGAGAGAGAATGGACGCCATAAAAAAGGGAGTGACGTGGAAGAGAGGTGTAAATGGAAGCAGTCACTTCCTCTGAAGCGTCTCCCGTCTTCTGTCTCTGCAGGTGGACTACACGGACGCTGGAACCTGTAACGTGTGCCTCGAAATGCGTAAAAATGTCAGCAATGCAGCAAAGAGCTGCAGCTGCACAGTGAGGTTTGAAATCCAGAAGGCGTTCAAGGTAAATAAAAGGCATGTGACCTTAAAGTCGGAGTCAGGCGTCGGTGTGTGTCTGCGCACGTCCTGTCGTCATGTGGTTCCTTCTGCCGTTCTAGGGAGACGTCTTTTTCTACTACGGCCTGCGGAACTTCCACCAGAACCTCCGCAGGTACATGGACTCCAGAGACGACGGACAGCTGGTTGGAAAGAAGGCGAACCTGAAGGTACCAGCTCCTATCCTCAGCTGCTCCTTAACACAAATACACTGGTTCATATGCTGCTTAGGTAGATTTTTACTAATGACAAGCTAGTTCTTAATACCCATCAGTGTTTCAGTGCTGGTTTTGATGGAACGTCCCTGACCTTTGACCTTCACTAGAACCCCAGTTCCTACTGCGAGCCCTTTTCCAAAGACCCCAGCGGACTCCCCGTCGCCCCGTGCGGCGCTGTGGCCAACAGCATGTTTAACGGTACGCGGCGCCGCTGACGCGCGTCTGCGCTCTTCTCCTCTGTCCTCGACGTCTAACGCGCATCCGCTTTCTCAGACTCCTTCTCTCTGACCTATCACGGGTCCAGCGGTCTCACCGCTGCGGTTCCTCTGCTGCGCCGAGGCATCACCTGGTACACGGACAAAAACATCAAGTTCCACAACCCCAAGATCGACAACCTCACGCTGCCTCAAGTGTTTGAAGGTACGTGGAGGTGTAACACTGACCAAACTGATCTCAGTCAGATGTCACTGATTAGCGATAACACCCCCCCCCCCCTCCTCCTCCAGGCACAGCTAAGCCGCTGTACTGGCAGAGGCCCGTGTACCAGTTCGAACCCCTCGATCCAAACAACAACGGCTTCATCAACGACGACCTGATCGTGTGGATGAGGGAGGCGGCGTTCCCCAACTTCAAAAAGCTGTATGGGATTTTGAACCGAACCAACAAGCCCTTCAAAAACGGGCTTCCAGCCGGGAACTACAGCGTGGAGATCTCCTACAGTATCCTTTCACTGCTACTGTACTGTACGATATCGTGAGCAGGTATTTTCAGCCTTGACCTCTGCGTCTCCAGACTTCCCTGTGCAGTACTTCCAAGGCAGAAAGGGGGTGGTGCTGACCACGCTGACCTGGTTTGGAGGCCAGAACTACTTCCTGCCCATTGCTTACCTAGTAACCAGTGGCCTGATCCTACTGGTAGCCGTCGTCCTCACAGTGGTCTGGTGGAAGTTTGGAAAGAATGGGAACAACATGCAGGAATGAAGGGAAAATGCTGATTGATGCACTCCTTTAAATAAATCCCAAAGGACACTGGCATGAGCAAAGGAGGTGTAGAGGAAGAATGTTGATTTGGTGCAAAATGAAGAATTCCGTTGGACATCTGGAAAATCTAAATGATCCTCGTCCTTTCCCTGCGATGCTGCTGCTAAAAAAGGCACCGTTTAAACACTCAGGACCTTCACAGATGGGCTGCGTTTAAGACCCACTGTAACAAGCGTATACGTTTACATTCAGGAAAATCAAGCTGCATTTCTAGTGTCATTATGAAGATGTTTGTGCTCGATGACAGCTATAAATTGTAATAAAGGATTCTTTTTAAAAACTCTTTATTTCTCTATTTACAATCAGTAAGAACCATTTAATAACAACCCTTTTGTGACCAGAAAGCACCAGAACGTGTTGACCTTATTTTGAGCACAGAGGAGGACGGCCGGTGGCACATCCTCCCACAGACGGTGCCAGTGCTCGCTGGTTTGGTCAGGTCAGTACCACAGGCGGACCGGAGGGGAATGCAGTCTACTGGTGCTGCAGCTAAGACAGAACGCGACCTGCCAGAGGCCAAAGCCACGTCATTACAGTCCACGAGGCAGGAACGCGTAGGACTGAAGGCTGAGGATGCACGAGGGACCGAGTCACACCCAGGAACGTTACAACATGATGCAAGTACACACCGTAGACTATGAATTGTGGGTAACAGATTTAGCCACACACTTTTTTTTTTGCTAGAACACCATCTAACTAGGTTTTTAAAACTCTAAGACTGCTGTGTTTTATTGAGTTAAACGTAGTCAGATCTACTATGAACCAGCATTGCTCTAACACACAAAGGCAACATTTGGTCTCTAGTACTTGAATTACTGGGATTGACTCCTTTTGATTTCACACACATCGGATCGAACATTTGTAAAACTCGCCCCAGAGCAACCGCAGTGATTTTACTTGCTACCTGGGTGGTGATGGGCAGTTGATTTAGAAACTCAGCAGGATGTAAACAAAAATAAATATCAGTAAATCGTAGGAGTTGAAACAGATTTGCAAAAATGGAATTACTAGAACTATACGCGATTTCAAGTTATGCTTTTAAACAGACGGAACGTACCGTGGAAAAGTAGTTTCTCTACAAAGGAGGACTCCTTTGACCTTTAATGTGGGGCCTGTGATGCAGGATGCAACTGGGTGAGTGAGGAGAACCAACAGATCCGAACAGGGACACCGACCGGAACCGGTTCAGTATGTAACAGAATAATAATGATCACAGTTTCACACAACGCGAGAACTACTAAAAATCACAGAACAGGGACAAGTCTTTTTTTTTTTTTTTTGGAACAGTAGTCAGCTTTCTCCTCCTCCTCTCTCTCTCTGTTCATCCGTCTCCGACTCTCACGTCTGGCATAAACACATTCATCTTTGTGGTTTCAGTGATAGGACTGTGATGGCACCACCAACAAGGATTGTGGCCATGCAGATACAATTAGGCAATACAGACATCTCCGGATGAATCTACAGCTACGGTAGCGTTCGTTCAGGCCTCCAGACCCGCCTCGGGGCTCACGCCTCCCTCTGCCATTGTCTTTTGGGCTGTAGAGCAGAGGGATCACAGTTCAGCTCTGTCCCGTTGGCTTCTGAGTGCCTCTCTGAGGTACCTGATAGGTGAGCTCCTCGCTGGACGGGACCTGTCCAGTGGCGTTCTTGGGCGTGTCGTACGCTGGCCTCCCAGGCTGGTCGCTTTCTGCCTGCGTGGCTAGAGAGCTGGGCCCAGCACCCTTGAAGCTGCACACAGCACTAGGCTGGCTCAAAGAGGCGCCCCCCGATGGGTGACAACCCATGTCAACCACAATGGGCGTGGCGTACTCAGAGCCTGAGGCCGGCAGCGGCTCCGCGTAGGCGTGGTACACATCAGGTGAGATGGGCGCGTCGTACAGGTCTGGATCCGAGTATCCGGGGCCAGGGCCCTCGTCTGGTTTGAAGGTTGAGCGTGCACCTAGAGTGGGCACTCCACTCACCAGTGGCTGGGCATATTCTAGGAAGACAGGATGGCGTGAATAACCGGGAACCAGTCGTGCGATGCAGTTTTTAAGACATTCCGCGTACCTGCAGTGTCGGCGTGTAGTCCTGGCACGGCCCCTCTGCCGGTTAGCCGGCCCACCCCGCTGCTGCTGTACCGGATCGGATCCTCCGTTTCCACCATTTTGGACGGCAGCAGCTGCTTCATGCTCTTCCACCAGTCTAGAGCAGAACCAGAACACGCATCAGAATCACAGAACCCGTGCATGTGACGGCCCTCAGCATCCACGCACCTGTGCGGTCCCAGTGAGGAAGGTCGTACATTCCCTCAGAGCTCTTCTTCCTGTTCCTCCAGTGCAAAGTGCAAACCACAATCAAGACGAGAGCGGTGAGAACCATGACCAGCACCGGGACCAGAACCGCGGCCAGGACCACATCTGTGAGCACAACGGCAAAAACCAAGCGCCACGTGACCAGAGGTTCTATGGAGGCTCAGCCATTGTTTACTGAAAGCTGGAGGCACCTTTGTTGATGTGGGGGGTCATGGTGGTGTTTCTGATGTCTGGAGAGGTCGTGGTCTGGCCGAGCTGAGGAGGGCGTCTTGTACCCGCAGGATCAGGAGGAGGGGGAAGCATCCTTGGCTTTGGTTCTGTTGACCGCCTCGCTGGAAAAAGGCATCTGCATCACTGAAAAATATTCCCATTAACTGTTTAATTTCTGCATCTGATCTACTCACCTGACGGCGTGGAGCAGCCAAACAGCTCCAGCCTGAGCGCGATCCTCTGGTGCCAGGCGGTGGGATTTATCCTCACGAACCGGGCCTCGATGGGAGGAATGAAGTTATTCCGCACCTCTTGCAGGTAGTCGATGTTGCCTTGGAAAACCTGCCACCAAGTAAAAAGCGATTCTGTGACGGGAGCTGCAGGTCAAAGGCCGTTTGCTGCGAAATCGCCCGTTCACTGGAGCAAATGCACAATAATCCATAAGCTGGTTCTGTATTTCCTTGGCAGGCTTAGTTACAAGACTGTGAGAATCACTGCAGAGATTCCAGCCTCACGACACCGCCACTATATCCATATTCATTCATTATTAATGCCCAAGTGTCCTGACTCGTCCACCACAGCACTTAACTCAAACCGCTACTGCTCCCATTTCCTGCCATAAACATCTCGCAGTCGATCCCAGCTGCAGTGGAACCCATCAGAGCGTCCCTGCCGCCGTCTAAAGTGACAGCTTGGTCAATTTGTACTAATTTGAAAGGGGGGAAACTTCTAAAAGCCGATGACGTAACTGTCAGCCAGCACTTTTATTGATCCAGTGATCGTGTTACCTTGTCTCGCGTGGAATTGGCTTCCCTGTAGACGTGCCACTGCTGCCCGTCGCTGCTGTGCAGCACCCGGTACGCCGAGGCGTAGTACAGGTAGTCCCTCAGGGTGGTGCCTGTGGTGATGATGCCTGGAAGAGCAGAGACGCTTAACCGGAGCGTAGGATTCACCAGCCGCACCGCATCTACTCCACCGCTTAGGCGTTTACCCGTGATCCGCTTCTCCCCCTTGAGATCGATCTGCAGCCACTGCTTGCGGTCGCTGTGAGACGGCGCCCAGGGCAACCTGGTCCTCGTGAGCCGCGCCCCCGCGGCCGACCACTCTCCCCTCCACTCCCACACAGAGGAAGCCGAGAGCTGGGTGTCCGCAACGCCTCCGTTCTTCAATCCCAACTCTCCATAGCAACCTGAGCACGCACAGGGACCATCATCATCATCATGCTTTTAGATTCACTTCAGGTCTGATGATTTCATCAACTTCAGAATTCGCTAGAACTACTCACCACTGGTCTTGAAGGTAAAGAGGCTGTTTGACAAAGTTCCTCTGTGGAGACAAGTGGAGGATTAGACATCAGATCTCAGTTTTAAAGGACATTTACATCCAGCTCTATTTAAACGAGGCGCTGGAGGCTGTGGTCAGCAGGCGTGAGCGCCTCCTCACCCAGTGGAAGTGACGTTGTTCGCCAGCGCGCCCTCGTAATGATGGATGCCTTTGCTGCTGACCACGCTGATCCTCCCCCCTGCGGAGTTGGACACCACGCCAGCGTGCACGGCGGCCACACACAGGGGCGACGACTGGAACACAGGAGGAAAGGGGGATTAGGCGGCGATGCGAGTCGCGCTCCTGTTCCCGAGCTGCAGATTTAGCCCTTTAACGCGTAGCGAGGTTTGTTAGGTCAAACTGGAATCGTGATTATAGCACGCCGAAGCTATTTTAATGCTTACGTGAGCAAGCCACAATTATTTGAAGACAGACGTGGCAAACGAGCCTTTAATTAAGCGCTGCCACAGCATTCGGTGTGTGTGTGTGTGTGTGTGTGTGTGTGTGTGTGTGTGAAGGCACAGGCCGTGCTGTCAGCCGTCAACCTCGAGGCCGAGGCAGATAAAGGCCGATGAGTCAGCACCAAGGCCCCGCTCGGCACAGAGCGAGCTCACTGGTCATTATTCACTGGCGGCTGCGGTCTTGTCACAACCTGCTCCCACATCGCTGGGAAACGCCGAGAAGCCTGGTTCCACCGCGGCTGCGCCCTCGGTGCCACAAAGCAGCTGGGTGAGCGAGGTGGGATTTTATTACTGGAATTCACAGCTGACGCGGTTGTGGGAAAACTGGAGTGACCCGCGGAGTCACGCAATCAACACGTGCCCCGTGGCTCTTAACGCTCCCCAGAACACAGGCCACATCCGCCGGCGACGGGACCAAACCGCTAACGCAAACACCGCGAGCTGCTCCAAACCGCACCCGCACACGGAACCAGAGCGCGATATGAAAATACAAGGACTGGGACGTTGATTGCGGCGGGAGATACTGGAGCAGAACTCAGTGAGGTGAGATGAAGTGTGCACATCATTCACATCACATCATCATTATTATCGTACCTCCACAATCACCGAAACGCAGAGCACAGCGACACACTGTCCCCCAGAACACAGGCGTGGATGCACCGTGTGCGAAGCAACGAGCGCCCGCTCACAGCTGGACTGGATTAGAAGGGTCTTATTCAGCCAAGCTATTACCTCAGCTGCCTTTCACCCTGTGACCCTGCCCCTCCTCTGTTGCTCTGGGCCGCCTCGCTCCCCGCTCCGTCCTCCCACCGGCCGGCCGCACCCCTCCCTCCTCTGTGAATGAGGTCGCCGGCCTGTGACTGGACGTCAGGCGCAGCGAGGAGCCTGTGAGGTCATCGTCCGAGGACGCGCTGGCCACGTAGCAGGGGTCGGCTTACACCCGGAATAAAGGCAAGCGTTAAAGAATGGAGAATCTGTGTATGGAGAGAAGGGCAGCGACTGTGGGGCAACACCTTGAAAACAGGACTAAGCAGATGCTGATGAGGCCGCGCCCATGACGCCTGGAAACGTGATGCTGAGGACGTCAGCACTGTCAGGATCCACTGTTCGCGCCTCTGCTTCGCGTGTTTGCGTGTGGACGCTGGACTGCTGCCCCAGGTCTAAAGGCAGCTACACTATCTGGCCTCAGCTGGGATTCAAACCAGCAGTCAATACAGTTAAAAACCACAGCAGCACTGTAGGCCTCACCTCTCTGTATCCGTTCGGTATATTCCCAGAAATGTCCTGCGTGGACGTCAGGCACCCTGCTGGGCAGTATTTGCTGGGAAGAGAGCACACAATAAATACACGCCACGGATTCATCACCGCGCAAATATTTCCACAGACAGCAAATGTTATTTACCTGAACTCTGCCTCGGGGAAATCAGTTCCTTTGTCCAAGCAGGTGATAAGATCTGAACAGCCAAACAAACACTGTCACAACCGGTTTCTCTGCCTCTTCCAGCTAAAAGCACTGCCTCTAGTTTCCAGTTTAGCATTGGTAACATTTCCTTCTTGCTGTTACTTTGATAATGGATAACACATTCATTCCATAGGTTAGGTTTGAAGACACACCATCTGAATGCTGGACATTTTGCCGCAGTGACATGGATTCTGAGGGATGACACACGGGTCCAGGACGGCGTGGGCGGCCCTGCGGTGGCGACCGCTGCCTGTGTCACTGTGGACCACGCGATTACGGAACCTCTGCACCCGCTGAACCAACCTGTGAGTCAGCGAGAGGCCGCCGCGGGCGCCCGCGGACGCTTTGAATTTCCACCCTGTTTGCATCTGGCCGTGATTCAGCCGGCCTGAGACCACCGCCTCAGCAAACAGAAACAGCAGGGGAGGAGGATGAGCGTATCACGATACGTCATAGTATGTGTGTCACGTTCAAGAACAGTGGGCAGGTTCTTGTGAAGAGGAAGCTTCTCAATAAAACCACATATTATCATTGTCCACTTCTACTACTGTCACTTCCTCTCGCCCCTGTTTTCATTCATTGGCCGCCTTTGCACCGTCACGGACTCATCTCACTTCCTAAAACACCAGCCACACTCAACTGGAGGCCACCAAACAAATGGCTAATTCACTAACTAGACATTCACACTCTGCATACAGACATGAAGACACAGGTCAGGGCCGCTTTCTGTCCTTTCTCTTGATGTCATCAGACCAAAAGGTGTCATTCCAGAACTGCTCAGGCTCATATTAGTCTAGTTTAGTTTCTGTTTTTGAGTATTAATAGTTGATCAGTTCTTTTTACGAATGCTCCAAACTGACTATTGCCATTTTCCGAGCCTCTGATTTATCTTATTTTACCGTCACCCTTTTCAAATGACATCGCAGCCTCCATGTTGCTTCTTTTTTGCTGATGTTGCTGCGCTTTACACAAGTCAAACTACTAGTTCAGACGTGAGCACATTTCCTGCAGTCCACAGTTGGCACACGCTCCAACCATCCACACAGCCAGGCTGAGGGCCTGAAGGGGACGTTGGTGCAGCGTCTCACCTGTGTGCTCAGTGGTGGAGTAGGACAGGTAAAAGCCATGTCCACTGTGATGGGTCCCACTCATGAACTGGACAGTGACCTGGTTGCCTGTGGAATTGACCAGCTCCTTCACCTTCAGGCCCAAACCGCAGTACTTCGCTGTTACACAGCACACGGAGAGACAACAGAAAAGATGCATAACATGAGAATGTTCAGTCTAGAGAATGTCATTAAATGCAGCCTAGTGCCCGTATTATATTGAATTGGAACACAGAAAGATTCAATTAGTTGCTATGGTTACAAACTGCACTGTACATCCACAGCTGTAGTTAAGTTTGTCACATCATATGCTTCTTTAGGTTACGTCACTGTAAACATTATAGAAACGAGTGAGGAAGAAATCTGATTATTGGCCAAATATGAGGATATCATCTATACCTCTAACAGGTCACCTGCCTGCAGGACGTTTCCTAAATCAAACCTGATTTGTGTGTGAAAATTCATAGACCTTGATGATTAAAGACACCGCCGAGTGGGTGCGAATGTCAAACGTCTGCTGTATTTCATGGCCTCTCCCAAACACGCGGCAACGCTTTGCCTCAAAGTCAAGGTTCACGTCTCAGTCTCACCGAAGGCGCTCCTCGTGGGCCCGATGCCGTTGTACAGGCGCAGGTAGTTGACCCTGCAGTCGCTGTCCTCGATGTCCAGCTCGGCGAAGCGGAAGTGGATGGCGCTGCCGCGCGGCACCAGGATCTCCCACTCGCACACCGTGTGGTTGGGGTACGTCCCGGGGTACCCCAGAGAGGACAGGGTGCCGCTGCTGGGGCCCAGCACACTGGGGCCACAGCCGTCCCCTATGGGCCCACACAAACAAGAGGCTGAGGCGGGATGCGGGTGCCCGGAGACCCATCAACATTCAGTACGGTTCTGATCGAGTCCGAGGGCGCCGAGCGACTTCAACACTCAGGCCCGCGGCGCTAAGCGGATGTTCTGGCAGGCTGGAGTTACGCAAGAGCCCCTCGGTGGACACTATCCAGAGGAGGGGAATAAAAACATCTGACTCACGGGGGATACGGAGCAACTGCGTGACGCGGAGCACGGGGCCCCAGAATCACCTCATTACAGGCATCAGCCGTAACAAAAGAAACCTGGACTAGAAATGGGAAGTTGTGACAACCCGTGCCCACGTGTTTACAGTCGGACCCCCACTAGCCGCTACCCCACCCCCCACCACCACCACCTGAGGCTGGCTGTCCGGCTTTAAAACCCATTAAACGGCCGTTGGACGTGCTAAACGCTTTAAAGGGCACCGTACGCGATCCAAATAAACAGATTACACCGCGATAGAAGCGTTGGGTTCGCGCTGAAACCTGGATCGGAGACACCTAAGAGGACAACGAGGCCAAATACGCCGTGGTCCCGCACATCGTGAGCTTCAGGCCAGACTCCGTGTAAAAATCCGACGCTTTAAACTTCCCCGGCGATAAACGTGTTCAAATAAGGAACAACTCGGAACTTCTGGTGTTGAACGTGGAGCCTCAAAGCTACGCGTCCGTTCGGAACGCGACTTGCGTCCGAACTCGCGCTTATTGCTCCTAAAACCAGGCTTTTTTTTTTGCTTTCCCAGAACCGGTTTGCCTGGTTTCGCTGAGCGTGCTGAACCAAACACACCAGCACGGGCGGCGGCGAGCGCCCGGATCCGAGCGGAACTCCACGGAGCCAGCGGCCGCAAGGTAAAATGTGCGGCCACGGTCGCGGCGCAAACGTGCGGCGCCACGGCGGCGGGTCGGACCGCTGGCTCGACCCGGCGGACTGCGCAGCCGCGCGGCACCAACCTTTCTGCGCTCCGCAGCGTCCCGTGGTGAGAATGAGGAGGATCGACAGGAGACCCCCGGCCCCTGTCGCTCCCCAGCCCACCATTACCGCTCTGCCCATAGCAGCCTGCAGTCCGAATGCATGCTGCTCGCTGGGCCGTCTGGACCGGCGGCACCGCTTCCACCTGCCCCGCGGAAAAAGGTCACGAAGTCCGCGGGTCCAGCTTGACGCGCGGCCTCCTCCCGAAGCGCGGCTCTGGCGTGGGTTCGGCGATCCGGCGGCTGATTAGCGACACTCTCACTGTGGAGGTAACACACTCGCAGACAAACACAGACACACATCCAGGCTGCGGAGCCACTTCCTCCACCGAGGCTCCACCTTCCCGACCCCCCCGAGGGCGCACAGGTCCCGGATTTACCCGAGAGCGGAGCTGCTCAGCGCCTGGAACTGGAACTAGATACTGTGGTACAGGTACTGTATACTGTGTCCCATTTACAGGATCATTTATTTATACATCATAGTATTATTTTTAAATTATTATTAAATATAACTTTTTATATTTTACCATTCTGCTACATTTATGTCCAAAAAATAATGAAAGTAATAGAAAACAATCATATTCCATTCTCACTTCAACTGAGCATCTATGCAGGTAATTATTATCCATTTATTCTGTCTTCCATAACCATAAAGTTGTTCCCTGGGACGTATAAAATGACTTCTGCGTATTCCTGAAAGCATAACGATCTGTGAGCTGCTGGTCTTTATTGCTCCTTTAGGATGAGAGACCCCTCCTCAAGTCTGACTCAAGAGACTAGAGAGACAACAACACACACACGGCGCATAGCGTCTACTAACAATGTGAGACGTGTCCAAGAAAAACCCAGCTTTTGTTGTGTATATACAGCCGTGCTTGGCTAAGACTTTAAGTATGATGCAACAGCCATAGTAACCAATAGTGACGCATAGCAACAAACACTTTTTAGTCTGCAGCCTCTGAGTAATGTGTCGAATGATTCACATACTTTTTCTGTGTCCACCGGTTTGTGTCAGAGTGTGTGAGCAGCCAGATATTCCCTCACGCCTTCTACACACGTCTGCGCCGTCCGTCACTGCGTTCCCTGTGTGCATGTGGCACGTTTCCACCAGGGGAAGTCCACCACGTCCCCGGCGCCGGTCCAGCCCGGCGCTGCCCTGAAGAACGACCCTGCAGGATCCAACAGGGTCCAGTACAAAAAATGAATCTGAGTCTACTTTAATGCTCTTATTTATATTGAAATTGTATTGTATTTCTTTTAATAAAAGATAAAGCTATACTTTTATTATTACTGATGGGTTTGTCTTCTTGCATCCGAAATGAGGACCTCTGCTGGAAACCTCCATATTCAGCAACAAACCCGGAGTCAAACCACTGGAAAATCCTTGTGCCACTTGGTGGACACAGGCTTTAATAACAAGCCTTTTCCCATGTCGATGACTCACGTTAGTAATTATCACTCCCTCGTTTCATATGCATTAACGTCACATTGCGTGAGCATCATATAAAGGCCATAAAGAGAGTGATACCTAATTCATAGCAGCTTGTTTTTCATGCAGCCGTCACGTGATGCACATCACGCATCAGCACAGGTATCGTTGTCCCGTGTCAGGTGGTCTGTCGGCCTCTTGGCACAGATCATGGGAAAAAACACATTTAAGGGAGAGATTAGTGGATACAGGCCGGGTCCTGTCTGTACCTGCTGCTCCTGAAACCTGGGAGCGACAGACGCAGCCGAGCTTCTGCACTCAGCTTTAATTCCAAATACGACTTCACAAGTTAAAGTTCGAGGCGTCATCGGTGGGACGTGACTATCAGTGTGCATGCCGTTGGTGCTGCTGGCAGAGGTCAGGGTCCAGCGTGTAGTACAGCCTAGTGGCTCCGAGCCCAGACCTTCCACATATTACA
This sequence comes from Betta splendens, assembly GCF_900634795.4. Classification (NCBI taxonomy): domain Eukaryota; kingdom Metazoa; phylum Chordata; class Actinopteri; order Anabantiformes; family Osphronemidae; genus Betta; species Betta splendens. The sequence continues at coordinate 5,867,262 of NC_040899.1, read as the reverse complement.
GAGAACATGTATCATCAGCAAGGCAGCAGAGGTAAGCGCTTCAGTTTGCCCTTGGGCGGGTTTGACACCTCCAACCTTTCAAGGAGACAAAGCAAAGGGCATTTGACACAAGGTTACATTTGCCATTGATCCTGTTCTTGGGGAAAATTAATAGAATTTCTTTCAAAAGTTGGAAATCTCAGCATGTAGCTTTTCCTGACCGTCCGGAGAAGGTCAACGCGTGCAGAGGAACGCTGATTGGTATTCGAACCCACTCGCCTGTAAAGACACTGAACTTTAAAGAATTCACCCGCCGTGCTGACGGTGAGCACAGGGTCAAGAGTTTCCACAGTGAGTCCAACTGGAAGGTCCTTTAGCTTCTAGTGGTTAAAACTGGAGCTTCAAATTAAAACCTGATAACAGCATTCACACGTTTTATTTAATGTGTTGATTTTTCATATTAGAGCTTTATGTGAGCTCAGGTTACGTAGCGGCATCAGTGTGTGGTGAATACAGTGTCCACTAGGAGGCAGCAAAGGCTTCAGACCAGTGCAAATGAGTAACTGTGTCCTTCTTCACCTGCTCATGGATTTAAAAGTATGACAGCAGCCTGTTGATGTCTCACCCTTTTTCTGATAGGATTAGCTTTGCTTTATTGAGTTTCCTGATGGACTGTAAAACAGAACAAAAGTTAACCCAATCAAATACAAAATACAGCACTTAAACAGTACTTTGGTTCTTAAGTGGGCCTCACATCTAGACTCATAGGATGGAGTCATCCCCCACAGGGCTCCTGTCTCTACTTATGACTCATCAAACTACAGAGAGTTTTCAAGACGCTCAGCTAGACGTTCGTCTACATGCGTTCAATCAATTCAGCCTTGATGTTGTTGTGGCTCATCACCGCTGCTTCCCCACTGTCACTTAGACCAGAGTGTCTGAGATAGTGACTTGTGAGTCACGTTGATGGAGCTTCCTGAACTTTTCCTTTGATCTTTTGTTAATTCCTAGATTAGTTTTTAAGGTTCCAGCTTCAGATTTGCTCTGTGTTTCATTAAGCAAACACATTGATAGGTCTGCCTTATTATCCGTCCCATGGCCTCATGGGAAACCGGGACTGTGTGACCATTAACTCTAAACCACAGCGCCCCCCAGTGGATAAAGTCCACAGGTGCACGTGTCCCATACTCAGCTTCTCCATGTTTCCTGCTGAAGTGGAGGCTGAGAGGAGGCTCCCCCCAAAACAAACAATCCCCGAAAGGCTACGATGAAACGCCTCCCAGAAGCAGAATGCAGTAGGTTTGGTGACGTCATGGGTTCAGGCTGCTAAATATTAGGCTTTTCTAACAAATAGGTATTTTTCTCCTCAGCTGCATCAAAACCAGGTGTAAATAAAAAATGAAGGTATGATTGCTGCACCCGGATTGTCTGATGAGATTGGCTCCACTATCTACTCCACCATTAACTTGAAGCACAGAGGGTCTGACAGACTGAAGAAGCACCAGCTGCCCAACACTGCCACCCTGTGTTCAAGGTCAGACACTACAACACCGCTGGAGTGCAGTTTTAAACGTTTGCAGCATCGTTTGTGGTTGAAGGCCCAACGCTTCACTCGTGGCTCAGACACTTGGACCTGCATGCACTGGTTCTATCTGACTTCCCCGATCCATTCTTGGCTTCCTCTTCTAGGTTCTGTGTAAACTTTTCCAAGTCTGATTCGTTCATCATTCAAACGCAAAAAAATAGGTTCCATCTCTGTGACACAGACGTCATTTTTTGGGATATTCTGCTCCAAACACCAGCTCCTCCCCTTTAAACACCCATAGAAAGCTTTCCATTGACAAGGGCAGCAGACCGTGCGTCATCCACTAACAAGCACTACTAGCACAGCTATGACTGGAAGTCCGTATAGTTTGTCACGGTGCTGGGCTTTAAAAGGGGAACCGAGGCGGCTTCATGCTCATTTCACCCTCCCAGACAGGAAAAACAAACTGGTGCCGGTCCAGTGTGGACCGGGTGGGAGCAGAGACTGTAGGAGTCATGCATTATTGTTTGTGTACTGTACGTTTGGTCATGTGACACTGACAGAGGGAGGAGAGGAGCCGTATTCTAGGATTAGCATGTACAAAGTGTGTTAATGTCACATCTAGAGCGTAATAAAGACCAAGTAACCTACGAGCCTCTTTGGATCCACCACACGGCATCATACAGGCGACTAGACGCACAGAGACCGTACCCAAACTCTCCTAAATAGATCATTAAATGCGCCTTCAGTCACATGCTGCACAGTAAATGGAGCTTTTGTGAGCACTGGCGACATAAATCATGACTCTCAGGTGTGAACGTCATAGTTAGTGAAGTATGAAATGAGGCTTTGCTGAGTTGTGGCACACGTCAGACTCAATAATGTGTTAGTGAAAAGTTCTGGTGGTGGGTGAGACTTCACTCTGATCAGAAATCAGAAAATGCTATTTTTCCCTACGTTGCCTTCTTGCGACTCATACAAACACGCTGTATTGCTCCTATTTTGCGGCCCGACTCGTACCAGCGATTCACATGCCAGAGGCCTGGGAACCTCCAGAACCCAGAGCTGTCCTGTCCCCACAGGCTGTATCCCAGCATGTGATCTGTTTGTCCCGGGTCAACACTAGATCCTGTGCACATTCCTCCCATACTGACACCTCACTGCAGAATACCCTACCCACAATGCCGTTCAGCAGCCACCTGCGTTCATGGCCCGATTGCTCCCCTTTCCCCTACTGAGGCGCAGACCTGTGCTTTAATGAGAAGTGAGAGTGGGATCATCTGAATCATCTGAGGCTCAGATACTGATACAAGATGCAGGACACAGTCTGTATGTGGCCTCCACGCTTGTTCAGGTTCTGTGATGAATGTTTCAACCATAAGCTGCATATTTCAGGTGCCTCTGAGCTGATTGCTTTAACACACTGACTCGTTAAGAGATTCTTCTCACATGATGACAATATGATGACGCGTTGACTTTGTTGACACCGTTGAGCACATCTGCTGCTGAAATGCACTGAGCTCCATACGAGCCCCTCTGCGGCCGTGAATCTGCTTCTCCATCGCCTACAACGCGCGGACAGACGCACGGACGGCGCAGACTGTGCGTCTCCCTGCCGCCTGTCTCACACTGTGCCGCTTGTATGAGGTTGACAGTTTGCCGAGCCGTGGGTGCCGGTTTATGGGGGCGCGGCGGTCGTACCACAGTGTGATCAGGCACTACGGGGGTTCTGTACATATGTGACTGTAGGGTGTTTGGGATTATCCAGTAGGTGTGACTTTACATTCCAAAACAGATCTCCTCCACTAACAGAACCGCGGGTCATTGTAGCAGAAACACATTAAATCATTGTTGAAACTGGTTTACTGCCGTTTCACCCCAAGAGACATTAGAAGAGTAATTAGACAGCTGCAGACAGATGTCTGATTGGGCATTTGGTCATAAGAGGGTTATAATTAGTTTCCAGCGTTGATTAATGCCTCGATCTGAATATCAGTGTCTCTCTCTGTATTGAGTGTTCACACTTCAAAGGTGCTTACAATTATTGAAATGAGCATCCCTCCACCTCGAAGCAGACAATCACATGGTCAGTGTAGAGTCCAGTTAATCTTCCATCTTCATTCTGTCCATTTCATGTGTTTTTCAGGTGGACCTCTGAATCAGGCACCTCATTAGGCCTCTCCCGCGTCACAGTGACGTCATCGTCGGGGCGAGGGGCGGGAATGTGACGGCCCGTCCACGGTGCATGTGGTCCAGAGGCACCGTGCACGCGTCCGTCCCCATTTGGAGCGTGCAGCCGGGGTCCACCACGACGCTGCTGTGTGAAGACCGGCCTCGGCGTGGGCCAGCTGGGCGCCGGGGGAGAGGCTGCACATTCACAGCAAACACACAAGAAGCCCCGCGCTCACTCAGAGGAGCGCGGACGGCGGTCGCTCTGTGCAGACTCAACGGAGACTGTGGCGTTTGGGATCATAACAACGGCTCCTCGGGGTCGTGTGAAAACAGTGAAAGAGCTAAAACACATTTAGTGCCATTCTAGGGCTTAACTCCAAGGTGTGATCACTGTTTGCTCAACCCAAATCCTGCACTAGCCCAACAGACGAGGTCGTATGCAGATAAAGCACAGGCTGCAGGATTTTGACTTTCTCCAAACCTAATCTGTGAGCGAGGGAGGTGGTCGTGGAGTCCCACGGCGTGAGCCACGAGGCTGTTTTCTTAAAAAGCTGAATAAGGCCTCGCGGCGGTGAGAGGTGACACAAGGGACTCCTAAAGCCAGTGATTTATGGCAGGGAACAGGAATCCCCACGCTGAGCGCAGCAGGTGTGGCCTGAAGCCTGCGACAGTGGTGATCAGCAGCAGAGATGAAGGCAGGACCTGAAGGTTACACACATTCACCGTTACCTAACTAAACCAAAAACCACATTTTGAATCATTCTGAATGAAAGCCAGCGAAAATAATGTAATAATCAACAGTAACACAACCCAGATATAAGATGAAGAGATTAAGAACTACACATTAGTAAACAAACTCATTTTGGGTCATCTGTGTTTCTTTGTGTTTATGTTGCATTTATTTATTTTTACATTTTACATACAAAGACTGTGTGTCCACATTCTGTTATTGAGTTGCTGTTATTCTGTGGTCTTTTCTTGGTTTGGGAGCATTCTGTTTGTATTGTTGTGTATTTTCATCTGTGTTGTGTCACACAGTGACTCTGCGTGTACATACTTCACACTACACATCTTAGCGTCCTTATAATTTAAATTCATTTAGATTTGACGAAGATCCGCTTTCTGTCGCATCACATGATCACGTGGTTCAGTAGCATAGCAGCCAGTTTGTTGCCCCTTTGCTCACGGGTGGCGTTAGTTCAGTGTGACCTTTAAGGTAAAGAAGGTCAAGGTTCACTGATCTGGGCGATGGGCCAAAAGTTCAAAATAGTAAAAGTCTGAAAAGAGAGAAGCTGACTACACATTTGTTGAAAAGCATCGTCGCTATAACCCTAATTCACTTTTTGTCCACCTAAAGAATCTCCCAGCAGCTGGACGCCCCTGGTGACATCATCAAGTGTAAATATTAACTTAGTGTGAGATCAGAATCCGGCAAGAGGGACATAAATATTTCCAGGCTATATTTAGGAAACTTTAACCTTTTTTGTAGAAGCTGCTGACAGTTGTTGAGTTCAGTCCTTTTTTGTGCCACCGACTGATTAATAGATCCCAAATAACTCTGGTTACTTTCTCGCAGGTCTAAATTCCTCAGCTCTGTGTCCCTGTGGCTGACGTGACACGGACACTTCTAGATGTTTACCCCTGTTTGCACTGCAAATCCCAAGATTGCCTCATAGCGAAGAGGGAAGGAGGGAGGAATGCGGATGCCTTACAAAGCGAAATGCCCTAAAGTCATCTGGAAATGTGACGGCGCTGAACGCCTGGGAGCAGATTCCTGATTCCTGGCGGCCGGTTGCTGTGGCGATGGGCTGATTGTTTCTGCTTTATGACTGTGAAATAGAAACTCGGCAGTGCAAATGTTTAGAAATGCACGTATAGTTGCCGTGATGCCCAGAAACACTACCTGGTGGAATGTGCTGCTAAAGGCTGCAGCTAGTTGTGTGCCGGGTTCATCCAGCTGAAGAGAACAGTGAGACTGAGACAAGACATTTAAGATATAAGATGTGGACAAAGCAAACAAAGCTAAAAAGGCTCTTAGTGAACTCTATATGTTGTTATTTTTTGCCACATTTAACAGTTTTTAACAGAGTTTGTGCCATGTTGTGTGTGAATTGTGCACCTCATGGCCATTAAAGGAGCAGTCCGCTGCTGTAAGTCGACCTCAGAGACTCACAGTGTGTGCGTGATTAGCAGCCTGGGATCAGTAGGCGACTCCACTTTTACGTGCGGCGGCGTAAAGCGGAACAGGTGCCGGCCGGATGGCGAGAGGCAGTTGCGAGGCCCATTGAGGCTTCATTACTGGAACAGGAAGAGAACCCAAGCACGTGGGCAAACACACACAACTCATTACCCCCAGACTATTGTGTACCTTTCACACCACAACTCAAAGTGTGTGCCTGTGTCAGTGTATGTGCGTGCGGTGCATTTATTGCATTTATATGAGTTTTGTGTTTAAATGGCTGGGTGGGGAACGTCGTGCGGGTCCTCGGAGGTCCGATGTGCACCGGCGGTGGTGAGTGTTACAACTGTGGCTGAGAGATGATGGATGATGTCTGTGGATCAGTATCACAGCCATTTAAGAGTGTGAAGCCTTGTCAGTACATGTTACTGTGCTACATACGCTGCTATTGCTACTAAATCAGGCTGCGACCAATAAGCTGACTCAGCGGATGCTTCCAGCATCCACCCTTTAACACCACTGTGTCACTGAGCCCCACTCACCCACTGTCTACATATGAGGCACGCACACATGAGGCCTGGACACACTGCTGGTCTCTGTTCTTATCCAACGCAATGATGTACAGTACAGTCAGGGTCCAGTCATGCGTCAGAATGACTGCGTCGTTGTAGACAGGTGTCAAACGAACCCTGGAAAGAGTCTGTCACCATAAACGGACAAAGAACCTCTGAGAAAACGATTATTTTTAGTCTGAACGCTTCAGTGTTTGTTCAAAAGCTTTTCACCAATGACTATGATTTGTCGTCATGGGAACATTGATTAAAATGAAAGAAGGTGGCAAAACGCATCTTAACCATGTTCCACTAATGGAAGAAGTGTTTAAATAAATTAATAAAATGGATGGTAGCAGCATATAGACAATAATGTTTAATTTAAAGTGTAGGAATTTATTTTAAATGTGACATTCTATTTTCCAGGACAGGTGACACTAACCTGCACGCGTCCCGGCTCCCTCACGTGATTAATGAAGGCTTTTAATTGCGTTTGGTGGCCAGAGGTTCGCGACGCGGACGGGGGCGATATTCCACTTCATCATTGTCCGAGCGCGGACGCTCGGCGAGGAGGTGTGAGCGTGTTTTGACGCTATAAATTCTATCATAACATTTGGGAGGTTGTATTTCTTCCTCTGGTCAGGTCCCCATCCCTCCTCTTCTCTCCCCCACCCACCCGCTGACTCCACCCTCCAGCAGATATAAGCTGCGTTCATAAGGTGAGCGTCTGTCATGAGCACATATCCCAGCGTCCCCTGATTGTCTGCCTGCAGTGATTATTCCTTTTAACAGGACACTCAGAAAGGTAAGTCCTCTGCTCCTCTCAATGTGTTTAATAATGTTCAACATGCTTTACTGCCTTTCACACATTTGTTTGCATGTGCTAAGTTTTCTGTTCTGTGAATTCACTACAGTGTAAGTGAAACATCATCCAGGAAATTTAATATAATTTCATCTCATTGAAGGCACTTCGACACAGCACAGTTAGATTTAGCGTCAACAAGACGCCCTCCTTTAAATATGGAAAAGGATTTTCATTTTTCCTGATTTTAGTGCCATCACTGTGTCCGTTTTTGGGCTGCCAGGTTGCATTAACGCAGCCTTTTATTGCTGTAGTTTGCATCACTTGTGTAGATCAGCATCCTACTTTCTCCAGGGCTTCAGAGGCTGCATGTGTCAGTGTGTGTGTGTGTGTGTGTGTGTGTTTGTGTGCGTGCAGAAAGCTGAAGCCAAACTGTTAGATGTGCATAATAAGGACAAAAGCAGCGGTTTGGTGGGAAGAGCCCAGAGGACAAACGCTGTCTGCGAGGAGCCTCTGACGCTGCAGCAGATTTCAGAATTCGCTTGTCTATGCCCAGAATCGCTCCTGATCACGCAGGATTTATTAGTTAAATGTTAGAGTTTAAAAGTGTTTGACTTGACAACAAAAACTCTAAAACAAAAAACTAAACTTTGTATTAAAAAGTGTTTTCATTGAATAAGATGTTGATGTCCAACATATGTGGCACCTTCACATGTGGTAATCACTCTAAAAACAGTAACCTGTTGGTTCTCATCTTATTGGATGGAGATCACCTTCAGTCACTGCCTAATGTCCAGTGTGATGGTTTTCTCATGCCGCCGTTAACGTTTCCTCTCCTTCTTTCTCTTGGTCCTATGGCCCTTACGTTGACCTCATTACTGCTCTTATGTGCTTGTGTGTGTGTGACAACCTTTGCATGCATTATTCTGCAGACATTAGGAATGTGCAGGACAAAAGGACTGAAAGAAAACTATAAATGATGGTGGGGTAAAAGACGGGGAAAGAGGTAAACACTGGTCATTCAGCTGCACAGCTGTGGCTGTGTGTGTGTGTGTGTGCGTGCGTGCGTGCGTGCGTGCGTGCGTGCGTGTGTGTGTGTGTGTGTACAGGGTTTGTTTGAGCGAGGACATTTGCAGGAGGTGTTAATTTTACACGATGCGCTTAGTGATGGAAGCTACATTCAGGGAAGCAGAGGTGATGCAAATGTTTTCCTTGTCCTCCTGACAAACCACCACTTAGCCGGGCTGCTGCCAGCTGAAGGCTGGATTTGTCCTGGGGTTTGCGGCGCGGGGAGGAAGGCAGAGCGGTTTGCCACACGTGTTCAGTGAGCTTAAAACATCTGTTTGGAGTCAAGCTGCCTGTTTTACAGAACAACTGCTTTAAGTTCTGCTGCTCAGATGTTTGACCCTGACCCTGTGATGCCGCCAAGAGGTTTGAGCAGACACGTTGTCTTGGCCTCTGACATCCACCGCGGCTGCAAAAGCGGCGCGTGTCTTGAGGTCACAGCACCAGGATGTTTGTGAAAGACGGAGAAGGAGGTGAGAGACGTGAGGGTGATGTGAGCGCAGAACAAACGTGGGTCTGTTCAGACGCCTGACAGAGGGGAGAGAACAGAACAGACAGGTGTGTCTGCAGACGTGGCTTCAACAGACGCGGAGCCGGTACCGTGGGAAGAGAGGAAAAAAAAAAGTGTGTGTGTGTGTGTGTGTGTGTGTGTGTGTGTGTGTGTGTGTGTGTGTGTGTGTGCATGCGTGCGTGCAACATCAGACACACACGTGTTTCTGTAGCTGAAGGATCGGCCAGAAGTCACCCTCATTTGTTACATTTATTATCTGTCTCTGCCGCTCCCTGCGCGTCCTAAGGTACGGACAGTATTTTAGTCGTAACACAGTCTCTTCCAGAAATACTGAATTATTATGATCGTACAATCCATCTCTCCACTATAACGCCCAAAATTTAATGATTTTCCTGAGAAGAAGCAGGTGTTCATTTCAGCATAATTCTTTCCATTACAGATTTGTTTAGGAAGCTGCGCAACTCCTATGGTTATAATGAAATGCTGGAGAATGCAGTTCATACTTCTACAGGGTTAAGCTTGACTCAGCGAAAACAACAGCTTACACATGTATGGGGCCCAAGAGTCCTCTCAGGTTGCACACCTGAGGGACCATTTGCAGCCTTTCACTTACGTGAAACGTCAAAGAGATGGACATCTGGAAGGAGTCGGGAAAGCAGAGAGGCAGGACATATACATGTACAGTGCAGGCTTTGAGATTTGCTTATTTGTGGGAGCGTCTGGGTCTGGAAGCTCAGTGGTGTGAGACCAACCGTGCAGATGTTTAAAATAGACGTCCAAGCAGAGATACGTCATTGTCCTCCTCAATCTAAGAAGCACTTGGAAATTAAAATAGATCATAGGAATTGTATAATCCTCATAACTTTGCTTTTCATCTACTGCTTAGTTTAAATTTGAACTCTTTAAGTCCTGTAAGCATGTGTCTGTGTTGTTTGTTGAAACTGCTCTTTTTCTTGTTTTCTCTAATAACAAACTAAAATGTGGAAATAGCTGGTTAACGTCTATGAAAGTGTCCTTACTGTACGAAGTAGCACTTATGTAGAATAATGTTAGAGAAATGTAAACACAGAAGCTGTTGACATCACTCTGCGGTTGGCATGACAACACATGGTTGCTATGTGACACAGAACAGACCCTCCTTGTACGACTCCTCTGATCTGTAGTCGCACGATTTGTCAGAATATTTTTACCCCTTTGAAAAGAGCTATTCACACCCAGCAACACTGAGCCAGTTGGTAATTAAACTGTCAAGTTCATTTTCCCTATAATAATGATAATAATATTATTATTATTATTATTATTATTATTATTATTATTATTATTATTATTGCATTTTTTAAGGTAGTGATGTGACTGTAATGTTTCCCTCGAGGATTTAGCGTAGTAAAAGTTAAAACATTATAAACTGTAAATGTTGCTACTAGATCTACATTTTGAATTAAGTTTGATGCAACTTAGAAACATCCCAGTCAGCCTGAACCTTTTTACTTCACTATTTAATATAAATCAGTGAATTTAATTTATTATTCGAAAGAAAATTTTTTGTGTAAATGGAATTTCAATATTTATGTCCTGCTATGACAACAACAAAATTATATTCAAGACTCACATTTGAGTCACATGACTTATGTTGTTATTGTATGTTTGTGTGGTTTATATTTAATTGACCAAAACTGCGTTGCCATCTTAGCAAGGTCTCCCTCTAAAAAGAGGCTGCTCAGTGGAATCTGCTTAAATAGAAGTAAATGACATGCAGACGCATTATAGTGCTAACTGGGATACTGGGAATGGAGCACAGCTTCCGGCCAAAAGTTAAAAATAGACACTTTTTGTTGGGAAAACTTTGTGCTAGTCCTCTAGACTTCATGGCATGTCTGGCCTCTGCTGCTCTGGAAAGTAGGTGAGCTTCCTTCAAAGGCCGGATTTCATCAGGGGAAACTGTGGCAGAGCTGTGTCAAAATCACCAGTCGACTGAGAAAAGGTTAAAGGGCACGAAAGGTCCGGGGGGCTTGTGATGGAGCGAGCAATAAGGATGTGGTTTAGGATGTCAACTGACCAGTGAGTGGGCGGTAATGGAACTGTGCCTGCAATCATGGTTGAAGCTGGTCGCAGAGTGGGCTCGCGTGTGAGTGAGGTTGATGCTGGAAATGAAAAATGGTTCATTGAAAGAAGACTGTCAGGAGAGCAGATGAGATGCTTCATCATGGGCTGAACTTGCCTGTCTTCCTGTTTCACCTTCTCACCTGATCTTTGATGCCATTTTTGAGTATTATTTAATTTATGGTTTTGTCATTGTTTGATTTATGGCACAGAAACAGGAATTACAGGAATGATGTCATTAATACCAGCCGGAGATGCGCACACACACTGGCGGGTTGACTAGGAGGTGGCAGAAATACTTCACACACATGTAAAAAAGTGTGAGCCTCTGAACTCTTTACACTTGTTCTCATCACAGTCTGACTACTTGTTCTTTTTGGAATCTACTAAATCCACTGCATAAGTTTCATTGTTTTCACTGTCCTTAGAAAACATTGTAGTATATTTGTTAAAATGTTGGTGCAGGGCTGTAATATTCCAACTTTCCAGAAAGTTGTACTATTTAAACATTACCTCAACCTCCCAAGTTCATGTCCAGTGAAGCCATTGTTGCTTGTAACACCCTCACTTACACTGTCTATTTTCAATATGAAGTTTATACACAATTTTAACTCATGCTGCCTCATGGTGTTCCACTTTCTACAACAGGCATGCCACATAACTGTTATCACACCAGTCTTTGCTACACTTACAGAACTAATCCAATGGATTTTAAACAGATACAGACTTCTCATGTTTTATCTTGTCTGCTTGCTATCCAGGCCTTGGCCATGCGTCCTCTCCCTGCCCCCTTATTCCTGTCTCTGCTACAGCTTGCAATAATCACGTATGCGAAGGGTGGCGCTTACTATGGACACAAGCAACACCCTCAGCAATACCAGCCCATGCAGCACCTCCAACACATTGGCATGGGCAAAGAAGGATTTCCCCAGCAACAGTACCTGGGCAAAGAGGTGCCCTATATGCAGTACCCACACTACAGGAAGGAGCTCCCACAGATACCGATGCTCAAAGGCAATGAAAATGCTCGTAAAGGAGGGGGATATAAAGGAATCCAGGACAAAGGTGAGATGTTTTCTACAACCCCTATTCAGACATTATCCAAATGTGAGAAAGCAAAAACATTTGTTTATTTTTAATGTTTCTATAAAATTAGTGTTTTCAAGATGCAAATGATAAATATTTTTTACTATTTATTTATATTATTAATTAAAATCACTTGTACGCTCACTGTGTGAACCAGAACTCCGTATATTTTTAATGTCATTAATCTATCACAGGTCAGACTATTCCTAGTGGTGCTGAAGGAATACCTAGTGGTCCTCAAGGAGAGGCAGGACCAGCTGGACCTCCTGGACCGCAGGGACCTCCAGGGCCTCCGGGACCTGCAGGGAATGGACAGCCAGGACAAGTAGGGCCACCTGGACCTTCTGGGCCACAAGGAGTGCCTGGTGTGGGAAAACCAGGAGTAGCAGGACTTCCAGGAAAACCAGGAGAAGATGGTGAAGCTGGGCCACAAGGAGAAATGGGACCTAGGGGTGAGGAAGGGCCTCCTGGACAATCAGGGCCTCAGGGTCCCCCTGGACCACCTGGGCTTCCAGGAATAGGTAGACCAGGCATAAATGGATTACCAGGTCAACCAGGTCCAAAAGGAGAGCCAGGTCACAAAGGTCTTCCAGGATTACCAGGATTACCAGGACCCAAAGGCGACAAGGGTATAGGTCAACCAGGACAACCTGGCCACAAAGGGCTCCCAGGGCTTCCAGGACCAGCTGGTCCAAGAGGACTTCCTGGTTTTGGAAAACCTGGGTTGAATGGAGCACCAGGCCCCCAAGGACCACCAGGACAGAAAGGACATCCTGGTGAGCGAGGACCAGCTGGGTCACGTGGTGAAGGAGGGCCACCTGGCCCACCAGGACTACCTGGGCAAGGTAAGCCAGGTCAAAATGGCCTGCCAGGACAACCAGGCATGCCAGGTGCTAAAGGTCATCCAGGACCATCAGGTTTGGCAGGGAAGCCAGGACTGCCTGGATTTGGTAAACCAGGACTTCCAGGGCCAAAGGGTGACAAAGGTATGACTGGACCAAATGGACCTGCGGGACAAAAAGGAGATAAAGGACATGCAGGACTACCTGGTATGACTGGACCTCCTGGACCAAACGGACCACCAGGTCTCCCAGGTCCTTTGGGACCACCAGGAGGTTTAGGTGCACCTGGTCCTAAAGGAGACTGTGGAGATGAAGGGGCTAAAGGGCCAGATGGAGCCAAGGGTGAACCTGGTATCCGTGGGTTACCTGGTAAGGATGGTGCCCCTGGAGAATCTGGAGAGCCAGGACCAAGAGGTCCACCTGGACCAATTGGTGCCAAAGGAGATGGTGGACATAAAGGTCTTCCTGGTAATCCTGGTCCCGTAGGACCTCCAGGACCAAAAGGAGAAACTGGATTACCTGGTGAAATGGGACCTCAAGGTCCCAAAGGAATTCCAGGGATAGACGGTGCTGCAGGACCATTTGGGCCTCCGGGCCTTCCTGGGCCAAAAGGAGATAGTGGTCCTCCTGGTCTACCAGGAGTAGCAGGTGAGGGAAGCTCAGGTCTTCCTGGTCCCATAGGACCACCAGGGAAAGAGGGCCCATCTGGGCCTCCTGGACAACCAGGTCAACCTGGCCCTCCTGGGCCACCAGGTCCACCTGGAGTATCTGGTCTTTCTCCAGAGATGTCTGGGGTACTGTCTGAAATGGGTCCTGCACTAGATGGTGTGAAGGCTGGTGGTTATGGAAAAAAGGGCAAATATGGAGGTAATGGAGCAGAAGTGATGGGTGCCAGCGGGCTGGAAATGCCGGCATTCACAGCAGTAGCAACAACTCCCTTTCCACCTGTGGGAACTCCAGTTGTCTTTGACAAGCTCTTGTACAATGGTCGCCAAAGTTACAATCCCCAGACAGGAATCTTTACTTGCGACATGCCTGGCATTTATTACTTTGCGTATCACATCCACTGCAAAGGGGCTAATGTATGGGTGTCTTTGATGAGGAACAATGAGCCAGTGATGTATACATATGATGAATACAAAAAGGGTTTCTTAGACCAAGCATCAGGAAGCGCAGTATTACCTCTTCAACTTGGGGACACTGTACATATTCAGCTGCCCTCAGATCAGGCCTCAGGACTTTATGCTGGGCAATATGTGCACTCCTCCTTCTCTGGTTACTTGTTATATCCAATGTAAAGCCACACAATGCAAACGAAGAGAAGCTTCAGTGAACAAAAGTGAGACAATATTTTTGTACATTAAAAACATAATAAAGAATGTACCTTAGACTGCGCATTGTTACTTAAGTAAAGTTGAAAGGAAATATAGTTAACAGTCTGAATAGACAGCAGCCTTTTACTGTAAACTCTCACATGCCTAAATAGGAGAGAAGTTGTTTCTTTCAGAGCTTTGATTAAGGAAGTTGAAATAAAACACATTAAAGTTGGTTCTGCATGTGTACATGAGTGTCAAATATCCACAAGGAGCAATTACTTATTAGGTATCTGTGCCGCCTCACAGCTGGCAGCTACATGTGCCCTGAGTGGCGAAGAATGCCAATTGCCCCCAAAAAGAGTGATGAATTTGGCAGGACGTTTGCATACTTTGAGTCAATGTTTCTGAAGTGATGCACACAATAACAGAATGATGATGATTTACATTATAGCAGTGTTGGTTGAAAAGAACATGATTGTGTACAATTGGATTTATAAAAGAAAGTTGTCATTGATTTTGAAATAAATATTGATTGTATTTGTGTAATAATGGCAAAATGATGGAAAAAGAAAGTGTTGGAAATAGAAGGAATGAGGGTTAAAAGTGAATAATCACCCAGACATGTTGCCTGAGCAAGTGTGCCAATCAAGGAATGTTGTGTTATTTTTTTAATGTTTGCGTGTAGGTTTACAGAAATAATCCTGTCAGGAAACACACACACCATTTTTCCCAGAACTATGAAAACCACTTTCTATGATATATTCAAGCCCATTTTGGAAAGCTGTCTGTCTTAAATGTATGTGGTTATTTGAACCATCATGTATGTCTCACATGGTACAGTAAATTTCAGAAAGCACAGAATTCCTCGACAAAATCAAAAAGTGTTTGGGTCAGGTCTGATGAAAATTCAGACAAAGATTTAATGATTCAACATTTAACCTGTTCATTTTTAAGGAGTTACTGTACCTGATTTATTTGTATTTTACTAGTAATTTAAAGATCTGTTGATTATATCTTAAGTATTTTGTAAGTTATGATTTTATGCATAATGCATTTGTAGTTGTTTTGGAAATGACAAACATGTGCAAGAGCGCGTCAAACTGAGGAATGTAGTTTTAAAAGGGACGGCTTCTTGGTGGCTTCATTTCTTGGTGTAGTCTGTTTTGCTGTTTAGTTTTATGATAAATTAACTCATGACATGCAAATATGAATTATGTAATAATTTATTGTTTCACCAGCCAATCAGCTACATCTCAACAAAGGAAATATAAAAACTTTTAGGGAAAAAAATATGTAAATGTCCTCCTTCACAATGGTGCTAAATATTATTGTCACTGTAACCAAAGAATTTGTGTCTGTATTGTTCTTTTTGTCTGTGTTGTTTTTCTAAATAAAATTTGTTTAATAAAAAAACTTTTTAATTTTTTTCTAATCAAATAACAAGCAGGAAACATTGAGGTTAACATATTAACATTTATTTCTGCAACGGGTCAGGCCTAATGTCTCTAGTTACGGTAGTTTCCTTTATACACCTGAAAGTCCTAAATCTAATTTCTGCAGAGGATTCATAAAGATTTACAACTACTTGAGTTTTGTTCTTGAGGGACTTTTAAAATTACTGTACGCTTTGACCAATAATCCTGATTTACAGCAGGTGTTTTTGTTTTTATTACTGTCTGAAACACATTTTTAACACACACAAAGCTTCAGAACTAGAAAAAACGATGGAAGAAAGGAGTGACGTCACGCTTCCAGCTGTGTGCGGAGAGAGGTGCTGAAGCTGCGCTAGGGGGAGGGTGTAGGGCGGCTTTGTGCGCATGCGTGCAGCTATCACTATGCATTGAGCATCCGTTTTGTTTAGCTTTAGATCTATTTCAACAAGGACGACTTAACAGACGCGAGGAAAGACGCATATTAAGTAAGTGTTAAACGAGCTAACGTGTCACACGTTTATGCTATTGTTAGTTGAAATCACAATTTACAGAACTTGCTAATGTAAAAAAAATGATTTTTGTTTCATTAGTTAGCAACTGCAGCTAACGCGCTGGCCTGCTTCAAATCAGTACAACACCCCTTCCGACTAGATTTAAACCATTATTTTAGCACGTCGGTTTTATAATGAGAGACATATTTTGGGTATTTTGGTCGAGTTCATGTCTAAGAGCTTTACAACATGATAGCAGCCTTTCTGCAATGCGGGTTACATATTAATAAGCTATCAGCTCAAATAGACAAATGTATAAAGTGTACAACTCATTGATTATGAGAAAAAATGTTAATAATACAAATCACTTTCTAACCTAATATACTTTATACTTCTGGTGGGACAGATTTCTGCCTTTCTGTTGTTTTATGTGTTAGCAAATAGATTTTCTAATATTTGGTGTTGTTGACACAAAACAAATCATGGACATTTATAACATATATAGCCTTTATTTCCTGACATAGATCACTTCATTAATTATAAAACAGTTCTTTTGGCTGAAATGGTTTTGTTTTGTGTCAGGTTTCTCTCAACATGACATCCCGCGTAGGTTCCAGAGTCGCTGGCATCAATGGAAGTGACTTTAAACACAGAGAGAGGGTGGCTCCACTTTATCAAATGAGGCAAGTAGACCTTACTTATGAAGCGCATCAAATATAAAGCCTGTCTTCAGCTTCAGTTCTTTATTGTATGCTCTAAATGTATGTCCTTTTATTTCCAGTGCTTCTATGAAGTCAGAGGTGCGGAAGTTAAACTTGGTCCATCTTCTCATCTGGCTCCTGTTGGCAGCGCAGGTCATGGTCAGCCACTTCAACCTGGTGTCACATGACACAGTGTCCATGCCATACCAGTGGGAGTACCCCTACCTGCTCAGTCTCATCCCTCTATTCTGCAGCAGCTTGTCATTACCAAAAAACAATATCAGTTATCTGGTTATATCCATGATTAGCTCAGGGCTATTTTCTGTAGCGCCTCTAATTTATGGTGGAATGGAGATGTTTCCTGTAGCGCAGCAGCTTTACCGCCATGGAAAGGCTTATCGATTTATTTTTGGCTTCTCTGCAGTGACTGTTATGTATCTCATCATGGTGGTCGCAGTTCAAGTGCACGCCTGGCAAATATATTACATGAAAAAGCTTTTAGATTCATGGTTTAATGCCACTCAGGAGAAGAAGAAAAAATAATGTAGTGAAGAAAGCTGTAACTACACAAATCTGTCTTTATCCTAATTTATATTTACATTGTAAATTCAGTTCCTTCTTATTACATCATTATTTCTATTATTATCACCACTAAGGCTCTAGCAGGGCAATCAGAAGAGGCATCAAAGTACCATCCATGAACATGCATTCATGTTGCAGTCATCTAGCGCAGACTATACCTTTAAACAGAATAAATATAAATGTGTTTGTTCTTATACAACAATGAAGGCAGCAACTATTCCAATATGTACAGCACAGTGAAAAGGATTTAGGAACTTTAGAGTCTTCTGTTACACACTGTCACCAGTGAGCCTTTGGCCATGAAACCAATCATTCCATCCATTCCAACAGTATTCATCCTCACCTTACTCTTAGTGCCTAAAATCTTGCACAGTGCTGTATATATTGATAAGAAATGGAAATTGTGTGTGTTAAACGAAGTTCTTGGTTTTTTCTATTGTTGCAGATGCTCTCTTTTTTGCATCTAGCTCTCATTTTCAATGTCTGAATCAGTTTTTTTGTTTTCATTCAACGCCAGAAAGTCTATATATTGAGGCTTTGTATAAACCTTAAATATGCATTGTAAACCAAATAAAAGCATAGTGTCCAACTTTGAATGCAGTCGTTGTTCATTCTAAAAAAATTCATCAGCCTAACCGCACTTTGATCAAATGATCTGCGCCTGCGCGAAGTGAATGCCACGTACTGGTTGACGTTGACAGTACGGAGGACGCTTCCTGATGCTGGCCCGGATCTAGCAAGGCAGCTAACGCCTTTAATTTCTCACAGTTTAGGGAAACGTGTGAAACACAGCGTGGTCCAGTCGTCTGATTGAGGTAAACTCATTTATAACTTCATGTCACAGTTGCTTTGCGATTTACATTGTACCTCCCGCTCGTCCCTGTGTTAGTACTGCTTGACAGTTACGCTACTAGCTAGCAAGCTATTGCCATTTACCGTTAGCCTGCTAATGTGATGAGCTAACGCTACTTCGCCCAAACAGGTGTCTTGAATGATTTATAGAAAGTTACTTATAAACAAAGCAGAAGGGCAGTCTTATGTAAGGAAATGTTGTGTTTAAACATTACTAAGACTAAAATATGTTGTTCTACGTGTCTCCAACATTTATTGAGGGCAGCTAACTATGCTAGACGTTACATCGAGAAGCGCTTTTAATAAGCGAAGCTATGAAGTGAAAGGACGCTATGTAACCGCGACTCATGCGATCAAAACCTGGCTCCAAAAAGGGGGTCGGCGTTAACTAACTGTATTGTGGATTTTGTTCATGGTGTGTACGTAATGTACAGCAGGTTAGCATCCACTTGTGAAGTGCTGTTAAAGGGCCACTGACAGATGACTCGATGACTTTGCGATTAAGCGTGCTGTAGTTACTGTCAGTATCAAGATAGATTACGTGTCTGTGACATTTAAAATATTGGATCCCAGTGCACCAAACACTAATGCCTTGGAATCTATCTTTAGAGACTAGGGAGCAATTAATTGCATTCTCTGTTGAATGTAACTAAGCTAAATGTTAGCAACCACAAAATCCCTAGCATCTAGCTAATTATTCGCCTGGCCCAGAGCACATCAGGATTTCATTGTAATAAATATCTGTTTCAGCTTTAATTTTCAGCAGGTAACGTAGTTAAACCAACCCACAATTACGCCGAGTTATGTAGTCGCGTATTAATCTATCGCCAACTAGTTCACTATATTGATCTACTCTGTATCGATTGCATAACAACATAATCTTGGGAGTTTCAACCAGCTTTTTTCTTTTAAATCTTCCTAACGTGGCTCAAAGTTTTAGTTGCCTTATCAGACTGGTTGATATTTAGGTCAAAGATCTCTAGTAGCACCTAGTGCCACCTCACAGGATGGTGTGTGACCCTTAGACCTAAAGTTAAGATGTTACAGTGTTACAAAGTCACACTGCTTGTCAGATATAGTGAAATGTGACTTGTAATTGCAGAGTCATCTTCATCAAAGAAAATATTCTTGTTTAGGAGGAGCTGCACCTACAGTATGACGCCCTTATCGTCATAGGTGCAGTAAGGACATACTTTAATGGCTCCTTAAATGGCAATGACTTTATATTTTAACCCACAAAGTCTCACTTTATTTTAATTATGTTGAGCAGTGCCTATATTGTTTTGCTTTGTATTCATGTGATGGAAAACCGATATTTGGGCTTCATCACATATGGTCTGTTTTCACAGGGTAACACTCTAGTGTGTCAGTTGAAAAGCCTTATCTAATGCAACAAATGAATTTCAATTCAAATGCATAGGGGGATTTGTGTTACTTGACATCTGGTGTTTTTTCATGTCTGAAAAGTCAAACACCATGATTTGCTTTGTACTTGTTCAGTGTACAGTAGGTTCAAGAGTAGAGCTTAACAATAAACTTGAATCTCCTGTTTCCATTCCTGGTTGAAATGGTGTCACTACAGTCTTAACATGAATGAACTCTGACACAGCAAAAACATATATGAAAGGTGTTTTATTTACATTTACAATTATAAAGACAGATGTGAAGTTGAGCCTTTTATTCATGATATGGTTAGTATTTACTATGTATTAACATAGAATTGCATAATGGATTTTTATTATATGGTAAATTCATGTTTCTATTACTGTGAATTCATTTTATCAACAAATTTCCTTGCTTGCGATAAGGAATAATTGTGTCTTTTCAAGTGTCTATTTGAATTTTGAAAGTTTTCAGCCCATAGTCAAATATAATACAACTCAATAATTACATGTTTTATTATACTTCAGCATTGTCATTGAGAAAAGACAGCAGTTGAGAGCTGTTCATAAAAACAACCTTTTCTGATTCTGTTGAATAGTGTGAACATAACAGGCCGGACAGCACCATGAACGGCCAGCTGGACCTGAGTGGGAAGCTGATCATTAAAGCCCAGCTGGGTGACGACATAAGACGCATTCCTATCCATAATGAAGACATAACCTATGACGAGCTGGTGCTGATGATGCAGCGTGTCTTCAGGGGCAAACTGCAGAGTAACGATGAGGTTACCATCAAATACAAGGATGAAGGTGAGTCAAGCCACAGGTCTCAATCTGGGGTGAAAGTGTTATCGATACCTTTTCACCATTGCTAGGTTTGTTTAATACCTATAACCTAGCGTTACAGGAATAAATTTGTTTCTGTTTTGGCATCACAATATTCTGTGCAATAAATAATTTGCCTACTGTTGAATAATCTGGTTTCTCTCTTCTGTTTCACCTTTTTTACAGATGACGACCTCATCACCATTTTTGACAGTTCCGACCTCTCATTCGCTATCCAGTGCAGTAGAATACTCAAATTGACTTTATTTGGTAAGATTTAGCTAGACTTTTATTTGTCTCGTGTATAAAAACACACAGTCTTGGACACAATCTTCTTTCTTTGGAACACAGTCTTTAAGCCTGTAACTTCTCACACTCAAAAAAAACGTAATCAAAGATGTTTTTTAGATCAGCTGTTTCAGACTTTAGTCACTGGAGGGCAGTCTAGTTCATGTTTTCTACACCAAGCTTAAGGGAAGGCTGTCTTCACTTCTTTCTGACTGTCTCTGGGAGGAATGTATATACATCACTGGTTCAGCATTTGTGCCAGTTATACTGGTTTCTACCCAATGTAAATTATGTCACATCCCAGCTTAGTCCAGTAATTCAGTAGTCTCATAACAAAGGGACTCAAGGTGTAGGTCATAGAATTAATTCCCAAAGATTTTAAGGTTTTATAGAGTTAGAAATACAGTCTTTTGTGAATCTATTCCCAAGTGTGTAATAACCACACCATGCTGCTTTTGGTCTTGTTCCTGTTATCAACCCCGTGAGCTGCTAGATATCTTTTTGTTTTCTTAAAAAACAACAAAAAAGGAGCACTTCCTTCCAGTGAAAGCTATGTCCTGGCTCATCATCACATGGCATAACCTCACGTGGAATTGATATCCGCAAACATGTGTCTAGATCCAAAGTAAGCGAGAGTAGCTAGATTCTCAGAGCTGTATCCCATTTCTATCTGTTCAGCATTATCCACACAAACAAAGAAACCGTGTAAGAAAGGAATGTCTGCAGTCTGTATTCCTGCATTCAGCAGAAATTCTGCTCCTCAGTCAGGTTGTGCTCTGTGTACTTGCAGTGACCTATGTGGTACACGTGATGTGAGATGAGGAACATTTTGTTTACTGTGGGTGTGCTATGTATAAAAAGCAATGATTTTAATGGTGTTAATGTTATTTCATTTAAGTAAACAGTGTGTCTTTGAACAGAGTTTTTTTGTCTTATTAAGATGTAATTGGTAAATGAAGGGTGTTGAACTGGTGCCCTGTTATTCTACCCAATGTAATTGCACATTATGAATGAGGATTAGTCCAAATACAGTAATGTGGATACCTGAGATTACAGAGATTATCTATTTGGCTGATTTCACAAAGCCATTCACAAAAGCAATCAGACTGAGGGGAAAAAAAACAAAGAGCATAAAAATCCTCATTAACAGTAACGAGCAGTGGAACTAGGACGTGAAGTCCTACACAAATTGTTTCCAGCTGTGCCGTGATGGAGAACTATGTCACATTCCATGAGTAAATCAAGGTTTTGTCTTTATTTTACCTCTCTGCAGTGAATGGTCAGCCACGACCTTTGGAGTCTAGTCAGGTGAAATACCTTCGCAGGGAGCTCATTGAGCTCAGGAATAAAGTCAACAACCTCCTGGATACACTGGAACCTCCGACAGACCCTGGTCTGGCTGCTACAGCACTTGAGAGTGGTACGTACTCTAAAACACACAGTTGGAACTAGACTGACAGTGATCAAATTTAACTGTATCTGTATTAGTAATCTCTGTGTTCATTTGTATGTAGATAGGTAAGAAATTGAAATACAGAAATCCACACAAGTGAGTGTAGAACACAATCTTACACTTCTAATGTGCTTATATACTATCATTTCCCCCCCCGTTAGCTACTTGCAGAGGAGCGCACACAGCCCAGGAGATGAACTTATTTAATTTTATTTAAGTCATGTCTATTTAAACTCTTTATCCCACCAATAGGCTTTGCACAGACTCCTTAACCAGCACCACACATATTCCACACGGCCACTGCCACAATTGTAAGCCCTGTATTCCTCACAGACACTGCACTGGAACCAGACACAGACAGTTTATAGGACTTAAGTCATTGTTGGTCACGTTGTAATAGGTTATTTTTCATATGAAGGCAATTATACACTACGTTTATGTCCTAAAATAGATTGTGATTGTGTCCAGTTTCGTTGTGGTCACTCACACCCATACACTTTTAAAGCACAAATGGGTGGTTCTCTTGTAATCACAAATGTAACCAAACTATTTTGCTAAATGCAAATGTGGACATGAAAAGTCTGCGTCATCTGCTGTACTTGTAAATCTTCATAGTCTTCATAGTCTTTCTGCATGATACTAAATTCAACATGTTAAAACATGATTTGATTAGAATCAAAAAAGGAAATGTTGCTCTGTTCATCTTTTTACTTGACAGTTCAGTACTATGTTGAGACAATGGATTTGCCACCAGTTAATTTATAATCAGCCTTAATGAGGCTTTGGCAGTAATCACTGAGACCAGGCAGACTCGTCCCCTTGTGCTACATATTTAGTGTAGTAAAAACTCTCTGTCTTCCCCCTTTCTGTTTTTAAATGTAAGGAAATCTTTGTGTAGAATTGTTTTACATTTTACATGCTGATGACTCTGTTTTAAGAATCAGTGGATGGACGTGAAGGCAAAGTTGTGGCAGCAGACCCCACAGTGAAGCAGGCCACTCCAGTCAGTGCAGCTAGCATGTCAGCATTTGACCCATTAAAAAACCAGGACGAGGTCAACAAGAATGTCATCTCATCTTTTGGACTGAGCGAGGACCAGGCCCAAGGTATTTCAGAAGACAGAAGTGTTTTGTTTCAATGTGTTTTGTTTCAATGTACCGTTTTTAAAACATTCATTGTGTGTGTTTTCTGAGGAGCTCCCCCAGCAGTTGCACCAGAGGAGCGCTCCGGGACCCCTGACAGCATTGCCTCCGCCTCATCCGCAGCCCAACCAGGAGTGCCCCCACAACCACAGGCTCCCTATGCTGGAGTACAACAGGGACCTCCAGCTGGCATGGATGGTGAGATGCGTGCACACACAGCAGCCACCTCTTACATTTAGGTTCAGAAATAGAAAACCTTTTCTGTTTTCTGTACAACACCATATTAAATATAAAAGCAAGAAGGACATTCATTAACAGATGGCTAATTGAACAAACCTACGTAATTAGTCTTGACTTTGATCACATCTTCAGTGTTTCATTTCTTAGTATACACATACTTACACTAAGGCATGAACAATGTTTGTATTAGGCACAGTTTATCTGCCAAATGACCATAGGAAGTCAGAGACTCTGCAGGGTGGGGGATTTAACGGTTCTAACATTACAGCCAGAGTAGTTTCACTCCCCGTAGAGTGACGTTTTTAGTGGTTTTCTAATTTGAATAGGTCCCACCACTGTAAAGTCTTAATCAGAAAGAAAGTAAACAACATTATCCATGGACTTAGCATTAATGAGAAATACCCTATTATCTTTAATATGGACTTCTAGGCCAAAATAACAACAAAATATAAATGAAATGAAGGGATCATAGAGCATTTTGACAGAAATAATCATAACATATAACTTCCCCTCTGGCTTGTTGTGAAGAGAAACCCAGGCAGGTGCAGCTGAAGAGGCGAAGCATTCTGTATTGTTGACCACATCTCACTAAGCAGACTGTATTGCTTTCTGCCTGTGGTTTGGAGGAGGTGAACACTGAAGCAAAAGCGATGTCTTATGTTGCGCCCTTCGAGCTGTCACACTGCTGATGTGATGGCTGAGCACACCTGCAACTCTGAGCATTAGCACATGTGCTGTTACTGCAACCATTTAACACTTGGTTTGTGGTTTGCCTGTGGAGTGTTGCAGCGCCGTTCCACAGGGCCCACAGGGAGTTCAGATGGTCCAGGAGACTCAAAAGACTTTGAGTGGTTGGGTTATCCAGCTACACAGCAGGTTGTCCAGTCATCCTGCTCAACACAAAACTGTGCACTGTGCAAAAAATGATTTGAGATTAAAGACGTTGTTGAATAAGTAGCTCATTCTTGATAGTTTTTGCAACAACCTTTAACATCGAAGTTCTGTGTCCAAAGAAAACAGAGAAAACAGAAGTAATGTGTTGTGGCTGATGGTCAAAACAACCAGAATGCATTGCACTCTGACGAATCATCTCAGCTGCAGTGATTGGGCCTACCTGTTATCTATCTAGTTGTAGTCTGTGAACACATGGCATTTGACTAAATCCTGCAGTGACACAACCCAACCTGATGCAATGAGTCAGATAAACTGGGCACAGTTGTGCATTAAGACTGTCTCGATTTGTTGACGCACGATTATTTGAACAGGGAGAATCTGAAATTAATATGAAATCACCTGATTTTATTACTAAAGAGAACCTCTGCCCCAGTTTTCAGAATCTCCTGAATCACATGAACAGTAACAGTGATGTTTAGAACAAAAAAAAAACCTGCGTCGCGACTCACTTGTGGAAAGACGGTGTTTATTTCAACCTCCTCTTGCTTTTGTACATTGTGCATTCATTGTGTAGTGTATGTAAATTTGTAATGTAAGTAAGTTTATTCCTCTTATGTCATTCCTGCCCTAAGGTCAACACAGGCAGGGGACTGGACACCAGTTGAGCATGTGTGGCCTTTATATTGTGGCTTTAGGCTCACTTTTAATGCAAGCTGAGTTTACTTGTTACCATAACAATATTGCTAATCCATATGAACCCTTTTCCATGTGCTATAGGCCCCTTGGTAATAACTCACATCTGTGCGAGTGAGCGTAGAGCTTTTTATCAGATAGGCAGACATGTGTTTGGTGTGAATTGTTTATTCAAACTAGGACCATGTTCTCATGACTCCGTCTTAAGGCATGCGAAGAGTTCGCCAGAACGAAAGCCAAACGCTACGTTGTTCCAGTGAACATCACTCTTCCAGCTTGGGGTTTTCTTTTGGAGCAACGCTCCGCTGTCTCTGCTGCCTCCAGGCATATCTTTGTCCCTAGTGGCTGAAGAGAGCTCCCAGGCCAACATGGTCTAACAGCCATGCGTCCATCCATCACCTTTACATAACATGGATGGATTACAGATCAAGGAGGGGAGGAAGAGAGGCCAAATGCACACACCAGCCTTTAGACACAATGGAGAGCTCGTGTTGGGTTTATTATTAAGAGGGTGTCATTAAAGCAACATATCAGATATTAGATGTTATATGATTATAACATCATGTATCTGTCTGAAAGGGATGTGCCGGGTACAGTTGCTTATACTGTATGGTTTCAATTAATGACAGCTGGGCACAAACTGAGGATTTCATGCACAAATGGGGCTATTTCTGAAGTTCTCTGACAGTCCATAATTTAATAGTTTGCCTCCTTTCAACTTGGTTTTAAGACTTTCAAAAGTTGTAAAGTATTGTGGAAAATCAGCACCACTTTTTACCAGCACATGCAAAAGCAGCGAACCCTGGTAACACTTTCATTATTGTGCTCCGTCTTTGTGCTTTTCATGACGTTGCTTTAGGTTATGTGCCAGGTAGAAGATTTGGGAATAAGACCTTGTTGGGGGAAACAAAAGTTTGCCAAGTGTTCAGGCACTGGATGGAAAACCTCCACTGCAGTGAGGAGCTCACTTGTCATCCCCCACTATTCACTCCTGGCTAATGCTTCAGTAAAAGGCCTAGGAAGAAAACCTTTTAAATCAGAACCATCTCTGAGATGATGAGGACTGTCATCTTGAAGTCATAGCTTAAAAGCAAGTGTAACAGGATGGTACTGTATAAAGACAGTCACTCTTTTTCAATGGACCTTTAAGGATCATGTAGTGTAATTGTGTTTTTCTGTCCTGATCCTGAAAGTGTTTACATAAAAAAAACTGAGGCTGTTTACACGTAGTTAATAAGTTAGGCCCTCTGCTCTATGTAGTGATTAGTTAATGCAGCCAAGAAGCCTTCATGTTGAATTTGCTGTTGGATTTCAGTGATGACAGTTGTTGAAAATAGCTTGATATGATATCTGATCCATAATACATATTTCATCAAGTGAAAGCATTAGTGTTCAATGGTGCACTTAGCTGCAGCTGACTGAAACTAACTTAAGTGCACGTGTTATTACTCCTAAGGAATAAGATGTGAAGTGGCCAATGAAAACTCGTATGTAAAGTTTATATGGATGAGAAAGTGTAACAGTAATTACTGAATTTCTTGCCATTGTCGCTTCAGGTCAGGTGTACCAGCAGTACCAGGCTCCAGGTGGGTACCCACCCCAGCAGCCGGGTGCCCCACCACAGCAGCAGTATGGCATGCAGTACCCAGGTAACTAAAAGTGATCAAGATCTAAAACAGCCGTGTATTTATTTCCTCTTTAGATTGAAATAACAGGACCTTTTGGCCTCTTTCAGCAGGGTACAGCTCTCAACCTGGAGCCCCTCAGCCTGGCCCGACACAGCAGCAACAGTTTCAGAACTACACGCCCCCCTCCTCCCAGGCTCCTGCTCCAGGCCCAGCCCCAGCCCCCGGCTTCCAAGGTGGCCAGCAGCAGCCCCATCCACCTCAGGGAGCCCAGCAGTACCCACCAGGAGCCTTCGCGCCCCAAAACTATACCTCCCAGGCCTCCCAGCCTGCCAACTACAGCCTGCCACCCAGTTCCCAGCCCGCCTCGGGGTACCAGCCGCGGCCCGGATACACCCCACCTCCAGGCAGCAATGTCACCCCTCCTCCAGGAGCTGCTAATCCCTACGCCCGCAACCGCCCCCCCTATGGCCAGGGCTACACTCAGCCAGGCCCCGGATACCGGTAAAGGAGAGAAGGTGGATGTTACCAGCTGTCACTCACCCTCAGTCTTCATCCTATGTGTGGCTCCAGCTGTTTGGAGAAAATGCAGGAAACCTGGTTTCCTGCTCTGCCTTCCCCCCTCTGCAAATATGAATATGAAACAAGCAACCCCCCCTCTGGTAGTTCGTGTTTGTATGCCGTCTGTCCAACACACCACTCTGTTCTGACCCTGCTGTGTGTTTCCTTCTTACTTTTCCCCTTGTTTTGTGTTGCCATTCCTCTCTGCTCTGTCCTCCTGTATCGGTCAGTGTCACACACACACACACCCGTGAGACCAAAACAGGCAGTTGCACAAACACTTTATTGTTATTGTCATGTCTCAATTTTGTGAAATCAGGATCCACTTTCTGCATTTGTGCCATACAGCTCAGCCAGTTGTGTTTGAGTTGTACTGTGCTTAAATGCATTTATAAGACACTATCTACATGAGACGTTACCCCCTTTGTTGTTTATTTGATCAACCTCACAACCGTGTTGGTATTAATGATGTATCAATGAATCTACACCACGCTGGGAAGACTAGCTACGTGGTTTATGGGAAGTGTAGTTCCCAGTCAGAAGCTTCTTCTGTTTAGTTTATCACCTTAATTAAAGTTTGCAGTTCCTCCCTCTCTTTATCTTATCACCGGTTTTTACTAATATATCAAATCAAATTCCACCTTTAAGTGATATTAGTAGTTTATGTATAAACTGTAACATTTTTTTCCTTGAATCTAATAAATGACCGAGACCCAGCTGGAGTCCTTTTTTTAATCTTTCTGTTTTGATATTACGTTTCTTTTGGCTCGGTGTTGTCGGTCTCTGTCTTAACATGGCCTCTAACTTTGTGGTTTCTGAGTTCATGTCTCTGTTAAGTTTGGCTTCTCTCTTCCCTTTCTTCCCCACTTGGATTTGGAAAACGCTGGTAATGCTGGTATTCGTATTTTCTTTTCCTGCCTGTGGGTTGTGGTTGGCTGGAACGCGGCATCAGAGTATGTGGTTGGTCTTTCATGTCGAACTGTGTCATAAAATGAGACGCATTAAGTGCACAGGGTGTAATAAAGATAATTTAGTGACCTAATATTTAGTGTCTAGTTACCCTTTAACCAGCCTGTACCCAATTCAGATTGGACTTTAAGAACCGATCCTTATGTCTGAATTTAGCGCCTTCGGACCTTCACTGTTCATGCAAGTTTCATCCGTCCAGAAAGTAAAACTGCAACAAAGCTGCAGGTAGTGTTAAATATAAAAACAGGATTTATTACAGGAAAACATACAATGCATCTAAATCAACTGCAGAAATGACATGTGAAAAAACTGACAATATCTCTATTTATCTCTTTTTTTACACTTTGCAGCAACAAAAGAAAACACATAAATTATGACA
The DNA here is from genome assembly GCF_900634795.4 of Betta splendens. Taxonomy (NCBI): domain Eukaryota; kingdom Metazoa; phylum Chordata; class Actinopteri; order Anabantiformes; family Osphronemidae; genus Betta; species Betta splendens. Next base: position 5,838,624 of record NC_040899.1, on the reverse strand, counting down.
CATGCTCATGTGCTTTAAAGCTTGGTTTATATTCTTACATAATTTATTTTAGTTTCAAACCTGCACTGACATGGAAAATTCTAACCTTTAGTTTCCAAGTGGCTTCTTAGAAACTGGGCTCAAAGTCATCCACACTTTGTCTTTTTGTTTTACCTGAAATGCATCAGACACTATTGATGATCTGTGGTATTACATACTGTATTTTACATCATATACATATATGAACAAACTTAATACTGTGCAAACTGCAACTGCTAATGATCCCCTAGGGCCAGCAGAAGGTCAATTCTGCTTGTAGAAGCTGAAACTGTACAATGAAAGTGACTGACTAGCACCTTTCTGTATCACTTACATGCTACTGTTGGGAAAAATGTCGTCTTCTTCTCAAAGGCCTGAGCCCACAAAATATTAATATTCAGAGTATCCCTTGATAAATAGTACCAGACATGTTGCTACGCTTTGGGAGCCAGCTTCCCAAGTTTTCTCTGTGATTACTGTAAATTAAACATTTTCCTCACTCAAACTCCTGCATTCTTTTGTCTGTCGTGACATTTTATGATAAATAGAGAAACTGAAACCAAAGTAAAAAAAAATGCACTTGAAAGAGAAATTGTTCAGGTCGCCTAAAGGTTCCGACAGACGCCCATCGACAGTGTCCATTGTGGTGTCATTGCAAGGCCCACCTCCCTTTAGGCGGATGCGTCCTCCTGGAGCCCTGACAGCCTCCTACCACTTCCCAGGTATGGGTGTGCCGCACTCGTACCAGCCCACGTAGGTGATGTGTGACTTTCCTCCAATCTCTCCAAAGTGGACGGGTTCCTGTCTCAACGCTCTGAAGAACCCTAGTACAAAGACGGGGGTTTGCTTTAAGAACGTGTATAGTCGCTCAATACACTTAATAAAGTGGCTAACCAGATACCTGGCCTGCTCTGCAGCTGGTCAGCAAGCATCTGAGTGCCGGTCCGCCCATCCAGGAAGGAGTCCACAAACTGACAGTGGTCCTCACCGTGCCCTGTCTGATCACCAATGTTGTAGAACTTCCCTGCAGAGACGAAAGGTAACAAGGCTCAGTCTCATTGAAGGTGGACTGTGTTTGAATAAGTCAGTGTGATTACCATTAAGCGAGTCGCTCAGGTAGATCTTGTATCTTAATGAGTTGCACAGCTGGATGCCTACAAATTTTCGATACCAGGTTCTCTTCACAAACTGCCTGCCGTTGCATTCAGAGTAGGCGTCGGCTTTAAAGGGGAACTGGGTCCAGATGGCATCTTTACCTGTGAGGAAATAATTAGAAAGTTACAGTGTCATCAGTATAAACAAATCCAAACCAATGGTAAAACAGCTGAAACGGAAGGAAAAACAGAAGACAATATTCACCTGAAACGTATTCAGTGACGCGTGGGTCGGCTGCAAACACGAGAGGAGGTTGCAGTGAATAACATCATCATGAAAACAGCAGCATGATGCATCTTTAAACACATCCTGAGGCGCCTCACAACTGCTCAGAGAGTCTGATCACAGGGTGCATGTCGTACAAATAAGCCCCGCCAGCATCTGGTGAGTCCACTGCTAATCAGCCACCAGCCTGAAATCCCAACACTTACAACTGCCTCAGAGTTGAACGCAATGCTAATTTCTGCCTAATAATTATTTTGATGATTATACAGTGGTTTGCAGCTAATTAGACCCACAGAAAACACAGTTAGTGGAACCTTAGTGAACTGGATGGAGTCAGACATACCTGATTCTGTGCTAAAAGACACAGGATCACTGGAAGGTCCAGTTCCCAGCTCATTCTTCGGGGTTACTGTGAATTCATAACTGAAACAAAATACAATTATTATGAACTTGTGGACAAAACAGCCATAAAGTCAAGTTTTTAAAGTAGTCCTCCAGAACTGGGAGGCCTTTCTGCCAAACAGCTGATGTTTCACGTCCTGGCAGTGGCCGGACCAGCAAGCCCAGCCCAGAGGGAGGGTTCTGTTGAGTTCTGGGGCTCCAGATGTTGACATTTAATTGAAAACCCAGTGACCCGTTCCGCCCCGAGCGCTGCAGAATTTTGTTGCTCTGGCTATTTTGTGTGTGCAACACCTGATGTGGTTCACTGCAGTACAAATAAAACTCACTCATGCAGATGGAGCCCAGAACTGCTGCTCAGACAACTAGGTGGCCTAAAAAAACACTATTATTCAAGTACCTGCTCTCAGGTTTCAGATTCTCCACCGCTGTGTGAGTCTGGTTGGTCGTCAGAATGGAGACCTCGTGTCCGTTAGGCCCCTCAGTAGTGGACACGACTTCATACTCTGACAAAGCCGCAGGAATATCAGGTTTAATTTCAAACACATTTTGACGCCAGCCTACAAGGTTTGGGGTTGAGATGTCACATCAAATGTCTATAACAGCAGCCTGAGGTCATCGGAGCCCCGAAGGCTCATCAAAACAAAGCGCAGATCTGTCGGTCTGTAAAAATATTTGGTCGTTAATGCGGATTCACAGCCCAGTCCAGTATTTGGACAGCTGCACATTTTTGTCCTTCAGCACGTACGATTTTAAATGAAATACTGGATATTACATCAAGTGTCATGTCTGCCCGAGGAGCATTTAGCAGCCAAATGCTGCAGAATCCCTGCACGTGTTCAAAGTCTTTCACGCTGAAGGACCTGAAGCTCTCGGTGTCAGGTGTGCAGTTACTGGACGTGTACCTCGGGTTTCATTGTCAGATTTCTCCCAGTCGAGAATGACGAACGACGAGCAGCCCTCCACCGTAACCACGGTGACGTTGGAGGGGGGCAGCCGCGGCGGCGCCGTCACGTTCTGATCGCCGCCCTCCTCCTCAGGGAAGAAGGTGAGGGAGGAGGTGATGGAGCACGGCTCCTCCGGCTTCTTGTCTGTTTTGTAAACCACGTGGGGAGCTGCACACAGAGACACGGCTGTTGTCCTGCACGCGGACCCGGTGTGGACCCACACGTGCAGCGACGGGGTCTTACCCACAAAGCGCTTCTTGCCCATGATGTCCACGTCCGACGCAGGCAGCGGGCTGAATATGGAGGAGTTTTCATACACGTCAAAGTGGCTGCCTGGAAAACAAGCCGGCCAGATGAGTGGTTAGTTTACTGTACGAACAGTCCTGGACCTGATCAGCAATCAGCATCTGCGCACGCGACGCTCCAGATTTAGAGCGCTGAGACCTTCCAGTACGAAAACAACACAGGTAAAACACCCTGGGGCGGGCGTAGGATTCTGTCTGTCCTCCAGTGGCCCAAAGTCCAGACTTAAATCTCATTAGATACTTGTGAAAAACCCTGCAGATGACAATTCACAGACACTTCCCATCCAAACTGATGGAGCTCGAGAGGATCTGCAGGAATAATAGGAAAAACTGCAGGTGTGTCATTTCTGCCAAAGTGAATAAAGCATCTGAATGTTTATGCGAATTAAAAGACTTGATTTTTACTCAATCTGCAAAATCAATTGATGTGTTTGTACTCTGTGAATTTTCTGTACAGGCAAAGGAGTGCAAATACTTGTTTGTACAGTAAACGTTCGGCGTGTTCATCGTACTGTTCACTGCGGGGGCTGAGGTGGTCGTCTGCCGGTGGGGGGGCTGTTCCTGCCTGGGCTTGGCTGTGACCGGAGGGAACGGCTTCAAGATGGACTCCTTGTGTCCTTGTTTAGGGTCCATGGGTTTGTCTAAGGACAGGGCGTGAAAACAACGCAGAAGAGAAGAGATCAGTGCTACAGCCTCGTCAGCTGATTCCCACTCGCTCACAGTTGCGAACCATCTGCTCGGGCCATTTTCGCTGAGCGGCCCAGCGGTTGCTCGAAGATCAGAGCTTGGTGAGTAATATCTCTTGTGCTCTTTAAAAGAGGGAAAAGGTCTGCCAGAAAGCATCTGTAGAGACACGGATGCCCAGATGCTCAGAAGCATGCACATATTCACACACGTGCGCAGGCTTCGTACAGTGCACTTGAGAAAACAGTGCAAGGAGAAACACAGGAAGTCTAAAGATGAAAACAAAAACCACACGCTCGCTGCAATGAGCTGCTTCGTCGGGGTAATCGCTCTTTTCATGTTAAGCTTTTGGAGCTGTGTCCACGGTGCTGTTCGCAAATGGAAGCTTCGGAAAAGCTGTGAAGCGATGACACTGTATCTGTCCCTGCCGGAAAAAGTCTGGTGGAATAAATCCGATTCATGTGGAACTAATAAACAACTAGGTTACAAAGACTGGGTTCCATGAGCTTTAAACGGGCAGTAAAAAACACGATAAACAAGATAAAATGTTTGAATAGAAAGAAAAGGAACAGATGCTTATTATTAACGCAGGTAAAGTCAATGTAACACATCGTTTGTGTGCAGAAGAAGTGGTGGAATGAATAAGACAACCTTGGTCCCGGGGTTTCTCCACCATGTTGGGCTTCTTGTTAACAGGAGCGCTGGGACGCACACCTGCAAGGAATCATGGGAGACGAGAGTCAGAATCAGATTAAAAATAACAGCAGCACCATAAAAATGTAAAGGAAGACACGTTAGACGCAGATGTTCCCAGACTTTTTGCGAAGCAGAAGCTGCAGTAAAGCTCTGTGTCCAAACTATAAAAGAGCACATCAAAGCTGGAGAGGCTGCATGTGAGATGAAAAACAAACAGGGCCGCGGTATATGACTGATGAAAAGCATGCGTTCCCTGAACCCCCTTTAACGATGCTGGTGAAAAGCAAGGCAGTGGATCCAGAAACCTCTTCGGATGCTTTGACTCCCTCCTATCAACACTATTTTGGCTCCCATTCAGGTTAATCACCAAATTTTCCACAAATCCTCGCAACATAAAAACATACACGAGAGACAATCACGCCAAGTTATGAGACAAAGACCAGATCGGTTCCACTGTAAACTGCTCTAATGAACCACGAAGGACTGGACTGGTGTCAGCAAAGTGCGTAAGCAATCACAGGGGTTTGTAGTGAAAACACCTTTGCTACAAACTGCCAAACCCCGATTTCTCCTCTGTGGTGATTTCATGCTGTTACACAAGCATAGTCTTCACAAAGCTTTGCAGTAATGTCTTCTGTAAAACGTGTCACATCTCACTTGCTTAGAAAAGTTGGGTTTTAATCTGCAGAGCGTTTGCACATTTCAGTGAGTTATCTCAGAAATCCATTAGGGGTCATTTTATACATGTTGTTTGGGCCGAAACACCTCAAAAACATTAATCTTGGCTTTGTTTCCTTCTCCACGGAACTGAACTCCCTCTAGTCGGCGTAAATCAGCGACCTCTGTCATCCGCTGCTGTCTCACGAGTAAAGAGCCGAGGCTTCAAGACAAAGTGATTCCGCAAAGGTTGCTGGCAGATGTTTCAAACACGGTTTACACTCGATTACACTGTGTAATACACAGCTGGAGTAACGGCGAGCATATGCTCACCGTACATAGAGCCACACGCTGGGTAAACGGAGCAATAAGGAATCCCAAACACAAAATATACACGTGAAAGACAAGGGTGCATGAAGTGTGAAGAGCTCATCACTCATCACTCCAGAGCTGTGGCGGCGACCTGGACAGGAAATGAGGACCGAGCCGTGGACGTGTAGCCTAATGTGCTGTATACATAGACGTATTAGTATCTGGCCAACTCCCCGCAGCTTCGGGGGAGGGTGTGTTTTGTTAGCTCCCTCGCTAAAGCCCCTCCAAGCGCAGCCTGAGCCGCCGTTGTGCCAAAGGCCTCCGACTCAGATCTGTGATTAAAAACAGAAGCGCCGGCGCGAGCGCTGCTTTCGCTCACACGAAAATTCATTTTCAAGGCAAAAACGTGCAATCAAGTCCCCAGATTTACGTCCAGTCCGGGCAAATATTCCCACTGAAATCGTACCAGTGTCGCAAAACACTGTGCCTGGTGCCTGCAACGTGCATTTAATGGAAGGCGTCCACACATAGACACGTTTCACACCTGCAGTGCTCTATAAGCAACGGTCTGAAAGGGTTTTAGGTTGAAAGTTCTATAAAGGGACTCGCTCCAATCTGCCTTTTGGCCAAAGGCACATTCTGTACCAGCTTTTGTTTACAGAAACAAGTGGCAGAGAGCATCAGTGATGATATTTCGCCCGTTGTCTTTTAATTCATGGTAGAAAGGTGAACTTTGTGCAGATTGGACTGTTCTAAATAGGTCACTGAGACTTGAGTTCAGATATGTGAGCAGCATGGCAGACGAGACGGCTCTTTGCGGAGCTGCTTCCAGAGAGTCTTACGACTCCTTGAAGACCTCTGAAACTGTCCAAGTTTCCAGAAATAACGCACACCAGCTGTGACAAGGGACAGAAGGACAACCTCTCGCTTCACAACTCCAAATAACGAGGGGTGAGCTGAACATCACTGAGATACAGGGTCTAGATGTGGTTACGTTACTACGAGGACGTTTACTCATTTAACCAAGGAAAAAGGTGCAAACTACTCTCAACCATCATTCTGGCTTCAGGTGAAGATGACTGTGACAGACCAGTGTAGACCTTGTGGGACAGAACAGAAGAGTGCATCTTGGGTTAGTGAGCTGAGCCTAGAAGCTGATTATCCAGTTTCATCTTTACCGGGTTTGACTTTGTGCTGCACCAGAGGTTTATGATGAGCATTGCCCCTATGACGCACCCCATTGACTGCTGCTGGAGGAAGAGAAGTGTCTGTTATAAAAAGTGCTTCCTTCTGTGAAAAACAGAATATTAGCAAACAGCAAACAGACAGAACACCAAGTGTCCTTCTTTTATAATTCCTAGTTTTTGTATTGATTGTATTCCCAATCTGATGTTCTATGGTTCTGATATACAGATGTTCAGGACTTAGAAACATAAATTATTAGCACTTGACATTTCTCACTCTCTACTTTTCTGTTACTCTTTAGGGAGTTTCTGGTTGTGTTTGACAGAGGAAAACACAGAGAGAAAATGAGTGGCTGCAAAGGAAGAGCTGCCTGGACAGCACTTGAATGTGGCTGATCCTGGAAGGTGCTATTGTCAGACCAGAAGAAAATTATGTTCCAACGGTGTGGACCCCAGAGACTCCGTTGCTGCTTGTGGTAAAGGTGTGAAACCTACTAAACATCTGTAGAGGAGCATGTGAACACATAGACTAAGAGGGTGGGAAGCAGAAGACAGAGAAAGACAGTCATCCTAATTGTACCATTCCAAACGCAGATCATGTGTTTGTCCTATAGATGCACAACTGCAGAGGAGTGTGAAAGTGTAGAGACAGGAAGGAAATAACCTGAGGTAGTGAGTTGAGAAGACAAAAGAAGAGGAAAGTAGGTCAATGGTCCTTTACCCCCAGGGGTGCTTGAGTTGTAAAATGGTCTACCGCCACGGTTAACAAAAGGGTAAACCCGGGTGCGATGCAGCGTGATGTTTCTTCCTGGTGGGACTTTGGCAACGGGCGACCTAAGCATACCAGGACCTAGATGAGGAGAGAGGCATTAGGGAAGGTGGAGCTTGATGTATTATGGAACCTGACAGCGTTACCTACATGGAATAAATGATAAAGCACGTCAAAAAAGCGGACAAGTGGACAATGAATGAAGAGAGAATAAACACGGTCACAAGCGAACCAGGATGTCCTGGTCACATGAATGGGCAGCGGTGAGGTGACGGCGCTAAACTGAAAATGAAGGCACGCATGGAGGCAGCGGCACGGATGAAGTGGGGTGTGTATGGTGGAAGGGTGAGGATGAAGATGGGGAAGCAGTGACGTGATCCAGTGGTTTAATGGACTGAAGGCGCTGGGTTCCACATGACATAACGAAGAAGCAGAGATGGTAATGGGACAAACATGTCATGGCTGTTACCATGGTTGTATCTACCACTTTTCTGTGTAGCCAGGGCAGGTCTTGGTAGAGGGTTGCTCTCTTCTGGTGGACTAGGAGCTGTGTGAAAGAGAACTCACCAATTTCAGTCAGCACGCCCCCTTTAAACGTAAAATTAGGCCTTATTTAAAATTCATGTATTACTGATGGCAAAACATGGATCTTTACCCGTAGAGCCCGTCTGCCTTGGGGTGATCTTGTTGTGTTCAGAGTAGGTTCTGGTCTGAGACTGAAACTGAAGCTCAGGTTGGGGTTGGGGGCTAGATGCAGGGTGTGGCTTGGGAAGGGGTTCGGGGAGGAACTGTGTCGGGGTCCTTGGTTGGACAATGAGCTGTGAGTGAGACGCAGGTTTTTTTGTGTGGGGCCGTCGACGACCGTTTGGAGGTTGCTGCCGGTTCCAGGTTCGAGGCTCGGGTTTTTTGGGGAGAGCCGGTGTCTGAGGTTTAGACTGGTCCTTTGGTTGAGGCAGTGTCGTGGTCTGGAAAAACACTGTCTTCAGCTGTGCACTGGACTGTGACTGGATGGTTAGCTGAGGTTCCTGTGTTATCGCTACCTGTGGTTGTCTTGTGGTTTGGGGATGATTTGTAGACTCTGTAGGACTCTGTGGTTGAAGCTCTGTGTAGCTATGAGTCCTTGGAGGTGTATGAGATATGTGCTGTAGTGTTGGCTGAGGGGTTTGAGCATGTGCTGTGGTTTTTGGAGTAGACTGAACCAGCATTTTAGACTGAGTCTTTTGTTGAGGTTGTGTTTGATGGTGGACTTGATGCTTAATCTGAGACCTTGATGAAACTTCTAGTTTAGAATGAATGGGAGTTGTGGTTTGTAGCTTTGGCTGCAACTGACGATGTGTTATGTGCTGGGGGAGAGTCTGGGGTGAGACCTGCGATGATAGTTCGAGTGGTGCTTGGGTCTGGGGGGGTGACTGGGATCCAGGTTGTGGTTGGGGCTTAGGCTGCTCTGATGGCTGATAATAGTCCTGGACCTGGGCTTTTGGTAAATCCTGTACAAGGGGTTTTTCCTTATTATGACTATTAGGATGCGCACCAGGTTTGTCCACATCTATGTGTGGGAGTGGTAGAGATGTCGTGGTGGCTGTAATGTGTAGTGTGGTAGGAAGGAGCTCGGAAACTAGTGGAACCAGTGGGGAATGAATTAAAACAGGTCGAGAGAGGTCCTCTCCTCCTGTATTGTCAGAAAGATAAAATATGGCTGTTAAGCCACAATAATGTGCTGGAATATGTAATCTCAGAAATAACATTCTGTGCAAAACACTCAAACATAATTAGACATAATTCAAGCTGGAGAGGATATTATTTCTATATGGCTGAACTCAGGCCTTGATCTGAAACACAGAGCAACCTTTATGTAGGAGTTTAACTTCAAAACAACTGCTTTCCTGCAAATATAACAAATGTGTTTGAGGTGGGAACAGAAGGAGAAGGAGAGTGGTACAGCATGGGTACAACAAGCACGAAACGGAAGCCCATCTGTCAGACATCCTAGAAGAAAACATCTGTTTCCTGCAGGTTAGTCCCATCATCTTGCCTGAGATACACTGGAAGCAAAAGGTCACGTAAACACCCTCTACAATGAAGAAGCTACCAAATATATGATTGGAAAAGTATGAGTCAGCATTTACCGTTTGGCTGTTTGGTGACCACAGGCACAGGAAGTGTGGTTCCAGGGGTCGACAGAGACTTCTGTGTAGTAGTAGTTGTGGTTGGAGCTGAGAAACACAATATGTTAGTAAACCTGCACAAACCTTATGTATTATATGATTAGTGTAAAGTACAAAAATGCATGTACAAAAAACTCAATGTTACGTTCTTCTTTAAGAGCACACTTCAACACTTCATTACCGAGAGTAGTTGTTGTTGTTGTTGGGAGTCGCTTGGTGACAGATGCGATGTTCTGAGGGACGGGCAGGGTTTTGTTTTTGAGGACTAGCAGAAAAAGGGAGGAAGAGGAGATTAAAGTCAAGAAGTCAACACGAGGCGTTGTTCGTTGATCTTGTGTTGAGATCATTATGCAATGGGCCGAATGGTGGGGGTGGAGGAAACAATGACACAAGTCAAAGTTTAGGTTACAGTCAAGTGTTGAGTTTTGAGCACAAACACACATAAATCATAGCATGTCATAAAACACGTTTTGCTGTATCAGGTGTTGCTTTAAAAGCAGACTTACCTTGTGGAACTCCCAAAGGAGAAGAACCCACTGTTGAACCTGTATTTGGAGGCTTCTGGTGGTTAAAAAACAAAGAAGAGCATGTTATTAGTTTAAGATTTGTTATTAGCAGTAGCCTATTAGCATCTCCTACTCTTGCTTCTTCGCATGAATCTCATGTCCTCTGTGAGAAGCTTGTTGTTATCTGTGTTAGTTCCTGGGTTTGGGTCCAGGAACGCGGGACCGAGCAGCTGTGCGCGGTCAGATAATCAGAGCTAGCTTCCCTCCACCAGCTCGCTTTCACGCCACCACCCCGTCTCGTCTGGCCTCCCATCTCCCGCTGTTTCCTCCCTCTGTTGTTCCACTCCAGAGGTCTGCAGAGCTTGGCCGGCCCCGGCTGCACTGATGCGCTTTCCAGTCAGCAGTTGGATGGAAAATGAAGAAGGCGAACGACCTTGAGAATAGCATCAGCTCACTGAACGCGTCCCTCTCCTTCTTACCCCGTTCCCAAAAATCTATTTTCTCTGTAGAGAAGACGTGTACCTGTGCTGTCTCACTCCTGCAGCACATGGTAAAACTCAGACCCCAGTGTCACTAAATCTACATTACATCATGATATTAGCTTACAGTACGCTTTCATGGTGCTTGGGCAAGTGGTGTAAAAAAAACATACCCAAGTGTTGCTGGGACGTTCAGGGATCTTCCTGATGACCTTTACTGGAAAACCAGATAGAAATCAATGAAGGTTTTTGCTCAACCTTGAACCAATACAAAGTGAAAAGCTAAATAATCCACGGTTCAAACATTCTCTGCTCAAGATGTTTCTCGTCTCACATGATTAAATGAGAGTTCCTCCGAACCGCAGCTCGGTTTGGACCGACTAAAGCTGCGTAGCATCACTGCCTGACGGATCATATAGCACAGCGTGTGCACACAACGTTGTCACAGTCGTTTGGACTTGACTGGTCATTTTCTAGCTGGCGTTTATGAGTAAAAAAACACTTTTAAATGAGCCAAATATCAGTTTAAGTTTAACAAATGCGAGCGGAAATGATGAATGTTAAACCAAATTCCCAGCATCCATGTAAAAGGCTTTAACTGCAGGTTGCTTGTTTGCTTTTAGGTGTGAAGGACAGAAGCCAATGCCCAACGTACCCTGAACGCCCTCTGAGTTGCTCCGGTGGACGATGGGCTTGCTCCACGTTCCCGTGCCGTCCTTGGAGCTCGGCTGGACACCGAACTCGTAGACGGCGTTGGGCTTCAGGTGGTCGATGACCGTCTCGCTGGTTGGGCAGGTCTGGTAGTTCCACTTCCGGTTCCTCTCGCGGTAACGCACCATGTAGTGTCTGCGCGAGGACGGCACAGCGCACGGCGGGTTACAGGAGGAACCCGCCTGAGAAGGAGACACCACGCGCCTGCCTTCGTGGGAACTCACCCGTCCTCCGTGCAGTCGTCCATGATGTTGCCCTCGTAGGGGGTTTTCAGCAGCGTCCCCCAGGACAGGAGAACAGAGGTGGGCGTCACTGACCCGATGACCAAGTGCAGCGGCTTCTCCAGCTCAACTTTACCTGAGAACAAACAAACATCACATGTTGAATACACACCTCCATGCATTTAACTACATCCTGACTGGGTTTGGTATAAAACATTACCTGTGCACTGCTTTTTCACCTCATTCGTTGCTGTTGGTTGGACAGCGATCAGATACTTGGGCTCAGCATCTGACAATGTGAAAACAACATACAGGTCATGTTATGTTGAACAATATGAGCATCCACAGACGTGTGTGACGGTTCCTCATAGCAGAGCATCTCACCGAACTCTGTCTCGTAGGGCTGGCCGTTCTCCGGCAGCTGAATGAACTGTTTGGAGAACATGGTGCTGCCGTAGCCCAGGATGTAGCCCTCGAGTTTGGTGTCGACGTTGGGACGCACAAACTTCATCACGATGGTGTCTTCCGTGGCACTGATGCGCACCTTCATGTTCTGGCGTCTCACTGTGTGGCAGAGGACACATTTCATCCGCTGGTTCCAATAAGTCAAGACAAGGCTTAACAGGAAACCACAGAGTGTCTGGTGCAGTGGACCTCTGCAGAACAAAGCATCTGAGCGCATCGCAGGCCGGATCCTAATGCACCGCAGCCAATGCAAATTACCACGACGCTCTGTTTACCGGTCAAGGCCACTGCGAACGCTCAACTTGACTGGATCTGAGTTGTGGGTGAGAAAATCGCCCCCACATTAAAAGCTGCGTCTCAAATGGTTCCCACATTTTTGTGACGCCTGCCGAGGTCACCGCCAATGCAAGGCCGAAGGCAAATACACTAATAGCAGTCAAAAAATCCAGATGTTGTCTCAGAACACGTGTGCATTATCACCATGTGCACGCGTGGAGTCATAAAGGCAGCTCTTAGCGTCAGTATGAGCAAATCTGTGGATCAGACCAACTCGTCAGAAGGTTTAAAGGAGTCTTACATGTCATTAAGGCTGTGGTGGTGACAGCATGGAAGCAAGCACAGCAGTTCTCAAGTCTATTTGGATCTGCATGAAACCCTGAGGACAGTTCACCTCTGAACTGAAACGTCTGAACAGTTCTAAGTGGCCGTCTTGAAGTTGCAGACGTATGAACTTTGTGGAGTCTGTCTTTAATGTGAGGCAGATTTCCTCCCAGCAGACGCATTCCTCACACAGCTGTATATTTTTCGTTTCTCATCATAGACACTTAAGTTTGTCATAAATACATGGGGTCGGTCTGCATGACAGGGAAGGACTCGCTCTGCAGGTACAGTGGTCGGAGGACAGCTTCAAGTCTGCAGGAGACATGGTCATGAAGGTAGGAAGCTCCTGGATGAGGCTCAACCTCATGATCGACAGGAATAATCACACCAATGCGGACGGTACAGAGAGAAATCTTCTCCAATGCAAACTAATTTGAACAGATTTTTTATATTCCTCATGATTTACATCTTTCTGCCTGGACTGCGACGTGCACCCTCTGCTCCACAGCTCGTGTCCTCGGCTCATATTTCTTAGCAATAAATGAACGAGTGGAACTTTGCATAAGAGGAATCTCACCAGCAGCTGCCAAAGGGACGCTGACAGTGAAGACGAGGGGAAGCCCTGTGCATGAAAAACACCCTCGGGCTTTTCCAGCTGTGTGTTTCCTATCAAAACTGAACTCGCGATTCGCTCATCGATATTTCCGATAGAACATGACTGACATTGGCTCCAAGCGGGAGGCACTAGTATATGAAGCATTAGGAAACTCTGGCAGCGCAGCTTAAAGTCAAGTACAAGCAAACAGCGCCCGCGTCCAGCGGCCGCTTGGCACCCGCTCCACTCAGGGCTGCGAAGGTTTACCAGTGTTTCCAGAGGAAAATAAATGAAGCCTCGGGAGTCAGTCCAGTCACATTACGAGTGATCAATCAGCTACAGTACAAAGGAAAACTACCCACGCTGATCCAGAGCCGCGTGTCTGTGTTGATGAGAGACTGTTTGTGCTCGCGTTCTTCCTGAAGGCAGCGCTGCTGGCGAGCGTCGGACGCGAGGTCAGCGCAGATTTACGGCCTAGACCTAAGACACGCTGCCTGAGCGTAATTAAATCCACGTCTTCACACCTAATTAATGAACAGCTGGGGGGAAAAAAACTACCGCAGAGAGATTAAAAAATGACAACACAGAACAGATGGACGGTGAGAAGGAGCTGGTGGAATGTTGCTCGTTGGTCTTACAGTAATAGGAGGGTTTCACGTGCGCGTGCCCGGCGGCTGATGTCGTTAAAACTCATTTAATCACAGGGTAATATTAATTACCCAGCATTCTCAGCAACAATAAGCACTTTAATAAAGTTCATGTGTGACTAGTCGAGAGTTGGTGAAACAGCATCATTCTATAAACCCCTCCATTCAGTCAATATACAGACGCACGTGTTTATAAACGATTACTGTAGCAGGAAGTAGATCCTAACGCTGGCAGGGAGCCAGTAAACGCATCAGATTGTGCTTTAAACGGCCTCATCATTCAAGTAACGTGCAGTTCTGCTGGCGTGAAAAGCAGCTACACCCAGAGCACTGACGTGTGGCCTTCAGGGACTGGGAGTGGGTTCGTAGAGCGCAGCGTCACCCATCACAACCCTCACGACAGAGCAGTGTGTGTGTGTGTGTGTGTGTGTGTGTGTGTGTGTGTGTGTGTGTGTGTGTGTTCGGTGTCTGACAAAACAAACCAAGCACGCATCTGGACCGTTTCTGCACATCTGGCACCGATGCTCAGATCCAGCGCCTGACGCTGTCAAACACCACCGGCAGCTCCCTCAGTCCCCTGAGTCTGTGTGTAATCGGGTCTTTATCTGGAACAATCACGTCTCTCGGGCTCACACAGCTCACACGGCTCCTCGCTCTGTAGATAAGGCGAACAGAACCGTGCCTGGGATGAGCCCCCCCCCAGCTGGGCTGCCTCCATGCAGGTCTCTGCTCTCACACTACTACGGAGCAGCAGCTGTTTTCCCTCCACCGTGGCTCCGCTCCATCCCGTCCTTGTGTTCCTTTACTCCTTTAGCAGCCGTCGTTCCATCAACCTGATCCTGTTTCAACTTCTGCACTGCTCTGACTCTGTCAGTCTTTTCTCTAATCTCTTATCAGTGTCTCTTCTTTACTAATTTGTACATGACTCCCAGGCTGAGCTGCCCTTAAATGAGTGAGTAGAAAATAGTTTACACAGTGTTATACTACATCTGTGCAACTCATTTAACCTGTAGAATAGGATCTAATCCGAGGAGACTAAAGCAAAGCTGCTCCAACTGCTTTTCCTGCAGCCACGTTTAACCTGCACGCTGACACACTGATTCTGACCTCCAGTGACCTTTACTGGCAAAATAATGACAGAATGTGTGTGTGTGTGTGTGTGTGTGTGTGTGTGTGTGTGTGTGTGTGTGTGTGTGTGTGTGTGTGTGTGTGTGTGTGTGTGTGTGTGTGTGTGTGTGTGTGTGTGTGTGTGCGTGTGTGCGTGTGTGCGTGTGTGTGTGTGTGTGTGTGTGTTCGTGTGTGTGTGTGTGTGTGTCATGTGCTGTTTCACAAATGTGTGAAGACATTATTATGGCATGTTAGACTAAATCAGCATGAAGACACGAGAGGCTTCAGTGGTGTGATTCTGGCCATTGTCCAGAGGTGAAACCGATACACTGTACATGTTTATGTCAAGTCAAAGAGGTGTTAAGCTGTAATCAGGAAATGAATCAATGAAGCGTCTTTCACCTGAAGCAGTGTATAATTGAAAGGACATGATTTAAAAAGGCCAAGCTGTCTGTGGACAAAACCACAGACACAGCAAACAACAGCACTCACACAGTAAATCCAAGTTACTTCCTAAGGTTGTGGGAACCAAAGGTCAGGCCAACTGAGCTAATGATGTGTTTAATAGCAGGCAGGTAATGCATCAGTTTCAAGATGCTGAAGCAGAGCTCTGATGCCTTCACTGAACGTAGTAAAAGTGAATGTTTGTCTCATTGTGTTCATCCGATCATTCAGAATCAAATGACCATCTCAGCACATGTTTGATGGGAGGGAAATGAAAGCATGCGGAGGTCCTGAGCGTATCCCAGGACTGACATCGGCCATGTTCACACACATACAGGGTGTGTTCACAGTATGAAGTCAGAACTCACAGGCATTTCATGTAAAACCACAGCGATCGCCACTCACCTCTGCTCCTAGAGTGAGTGGAGGGGCCTGACAGAACCGTCCCAGCGATAAAGAGCGCGAGGAGGAGGACCTGGGGTCTGTGCAAGGGCTGCTGCATCCTCGTCATCCGCGCTGTGGCCGAGTGTCAGGTGGGTGGAGGTGCTCCGGTCTGATCGCGCTGCAGGAGTGGGGCTCACGGTGGCTGGACCACTTCTCCGGGCCGGCGGCTCTCAGGACTAGTGCAGCTCACTGGACTGGACCTCTGCATGCAGGAGGCTGCTGGTGCAGCATCTATACCTCTCCAGCGGAGGGAGGGGACGGAGCGCGCTGGACCCACCCACCCACGCTCCTTTACTCATTCTCCCTCTCACACCCTCTATGAAAAGTTCCCTCCAAGGCTCCCACCCTCCTCCAGCTTTTCTTTTTCCATTAGACTTTTTCCTGCTTAGTCTTGTGTGTTCATCTGCTGAGGCCTTTTCACAGCTTTCGCTGTTTGTTTGATGCTTGTTTTCTTCTTCTCTCACTCCGACACATGTACCGTGTTCTGGTTTTCGTCATAAAGGCTTTGACAGGCTGGATCATCATTAATCATCAGTAACCAACCAAGTTATGTTAATTATCTACCAGTAATAAACTAACCTATGTAGTTTTTCAAGACCAAACATTTATTTAATTATTCCCCATGAATCTGAACCTGGTCCTAAACTTGAACCAAACAAGTCAAACTCCTGGAACTGTCAAATCCATGTGCATCTGAAGCTGTTAAGAGCGTGTGTCATGCAATGGAAACTCTTCCCTCCTATCTATAAATATGTTGCAGCAGCTGACATCATGTGCGCCACAGATCGGCTGATAAAAAAAATTAAAATCACCACCATGTGTCGCAGGCTGAGGCAGGACGCTCGAAACCATCTCTGGACACGTGAAGACAAGGTTTCTGTGAGATCGGCCTCGCAGCACTTTGTTTACAGCCAACGGCTCCGGGTTTGTGCGAATCTGGTCAGTCAAAACTCGCAGCCAGAACCGTGGTCTCAAGGGCACGGTGTCTGTGTGTGTGTGTGTGTGTGTGTGTGTGTGTGTGTGTGTGTGTGTGTGTGTGTGTGTGTGTGTGTGTGTGTGTTTATCCCACACACACACGTCTGCCTGCACGTGCACATGCGTTGCTGTGCATTTTCCAGCAACTCCACCCTCCGTTGCATTTGATTACGCTCCACATGTCATCGCACGAGACAGGAAGCGGCCTTGTTTGCCAGAGGAGGTGTGTTTCCCAAGGAAGTCCCAGAACAGACGGCTGTGGTGGAACCCTAGCCCGCATCACGCCAGAACCCATTAAACACAGATGGATCCTACTGTACGCAGTGAAAGGGGCTTTTTATTCCCCGAGTTTAACCAGTTTGACTTAACCTGCTCTGATGGTGTGATTTGTTTGCCTGTAAAGTCACACAACTACTGGGACGAGTGAAGAAATGAAAACATGTCGATCTCCTATAAAACAGAGGAAGCAGAAAGTTGGAAAACAGAAGCTATATAAAAATAAGTCCAATAGTCACTATTACTACTATCGTTTACCTTCACTTTGCCATTAAACGCCTCCCATTAATCTTCACCTTGTGAATCATCCCTAATTCTTCCTCCTCCTTTTCCTTCCACTCATCGTCTTCTTTCAGGACCCTGGTGTCACTTTTGCTCTTTTAGTGGAATGCAGCCTGCTCAATATCAGCAGTAAGACCCACTGTACTTAAAGTCTCTCTCTCTCTCTCTCTTTTTGGTTGTGTTGCAGCAGGAAGTGACCCTTTAGCAACTTTAATTTCTCCTCTAATCAATGTTTGACATTTTTTTGAATCCAAATTACTAACAGATGCATTTAACGATGTTTGTGAAATTCAGACAGTTTATACAAAGCGTCTTGAACCTTTTGCCTCAATTCTGAACCATAACCCAGTCAGAACATTGTGACTCTTATGTTCGTCAGAGTACACGCTGAACTGAACGGCCACGGCATCGTGTGCTTAATCAGATTCTGTGTTACAAAGTGCAGGAACCATTTATTAACCATTTGCTATTTACAATGGAAACAGAGTTTAAAATGTTTACCTGTGCATGAGTCCAGTGTGTAGCATGGTCTGTTTCTGAAACAGCTGTTTGTTACAGTTACATCAACTTGTCATTGTTCTAGAGATTTGTCTCAATCGCTATTTATTGCTATTACCTCTTTCCTGCTCTGGAACCACTACCTTCCACCTTTTTATTTGGCGCTTGGAGGATGAGGACGAGGCCTCTCTTCCGCCTGGTTTTATCATCACAAAGGTGTCGTTGCTTTGCTCTGTGACACGTCATCAGACCGACCCACAACATGCAGCCCGTCGCTTCGATTTCGCTCTTATACTCAGTGCAAACAGTTGGAAAATGTATGCGCTGCGGCCAGAAGGTCTTTCACAACTCAGTCAAGTGCGTTTTCTCAGTGCCACTGTTGTGATTTCGTGTACGGAAAAAGACAATAATTTTGATTTATTTTTTCCACTGACTTTTTCCGTCGTGCCAATGCCATGAATGGAGGCTTATTAAGTTAGTGCTCGGTCTCGGGCCAGAGACGAAAGTGAATATGCTGCAGGCAAACAAAGCCCACTATGCGCATGAATATATTTATTACCTACCTGTCAAGTTGTTTGGTAGAAAAGTCAGGTTGTGTTGCCAGATACAATAACTGTACTCTGAGCTGCATTCTGGGGAAAGGGGAAAACATTGTGAGTGGAATCATTCTCCAAATATTTAGAGTATCTCAGATGTCAGAGCTTTGTTCAGCTCTGCTTCTCAAAATGTGCCTGTTTGTCGTGTGTCGGGTTGTTTGTCGTATTGTGCGTTGCAAACAAACAAAAGCAGACGGAGAAGGAGACGGGAAGGTTTATTTTAGCCTGAGTTCTTCTTCACTGTGATTATAGATTGTACGGAGTCCTACGTTTCTGAATCCGCCCTGCTGATTACTGTACCAGTTGTTGTGGTTGTTGCTCAATATCTGCACTGGTAAAACTTCATGCTCACGTGCACGTCCAACATCTGCTGAAGAGCTTAAAAAAAGCATCAAAAACCTCCAACAGGCTCTTTTCGATGGGCACGTCCAAAATGTTCACATTTACACCAGAGGCCGGATCGAGCGGTTCCTCTCTGAAAATGAGAAACACAAGCAGGACGCGACGCCGCGGACGACGACGATGCAATGTGGCAACGGGTAAATGCGTTCTGTGCAGAGCCAAGGGCGACAGCGGCGGTGAGGACGATGGAGCAGGAGGGTTTAAAGGGACGCGAGGACAGGGAGAGGACGCCGCATAACTCATGACTCCGAGGAGACAGCGGCTCAATGTGCTTCTCATTTGGCCTGTTTGCGTGGAGACGCGCGTGCACGCGCTGGGACGGAGCCTTCATCCAAAAGATAAATAATCACACTACATGGCAGGATCAGGCCTGCAGCTTAGATGTGACGGCGGATCCAATACGAGACAAATCCACAGGCATAAAGCAGGAATCTGGCTCTGACAGGCGATCGGCCTCATAAAAGCCTCACTTTGAACTACCGCAGTGTTGTTTTAGGAAATCTCCTTTAAAACGGAGGAATCTCTAATGATCTATAATCCATTCTTTTATCTTAAGGATGCATCACATGAAAGCTGGACGCTGGTTGGGCTCAAAAGAGCTCATAATTACGGCGGCTCTCGGCAGCGTTACAGGTCGTCTCAACTCACTGCTCTAGAGAAATCATTTGTCAAAGATAAAGGAACTTAGGAAGTGCATAGAGAACATGATGAAGCATTTAGCGTCCATTTCCCTTTAAGCTAGATAAGAATAACTTGTGAACGCGTGAATGGAGGACAACACATCTGATTAGCCCTGTTATCAGATCATAGGAGCACTGGTTTGTCTGGTCCCCTCCTCACACCACAGACGATGGCAAATTGGCTTTAAAACGACCTCCAGCTGGTTTTGTGCTGCTGTGGTGATTTGACTGTACTGAAAACCTGCCTTTGCTCCTTTGGGTCAGAAAATAAGCCGTGGGATCGGATCAGGACGGACGAGCAACTGGAGGAGGGGATTCAGCCCAGCTCAGCAGCTGTAGACAGACTGGACGCCGGCGGTGGAAAACGCCGGCCACGTCACAAATCAAATCATTCCCGTTACCAAACATAGTATAAACGCTCAGAACCGACGAGGAACGGGGCAACAGCTCCAAAATCGATGATGTGATTCTTTCTAGCGAACGTAACGGCTCATGCTTTCCATTTTCATATCACTTCATTCATCTCTCACCCGACGTGACTATGAAGAAAACAAAAGGCTCTGCAAATAAGGAATGGAGCCGGACGCCAACCAGAACCAGCCACTTGTTGCACATGTTCAGCCCTGGAGCAGATTCCTCCCAACAGGTGTCTCTGTGGAGCTGAAGATCCTTTAGGACGATGCGTGCGTCAAAATATCAGTTAGTTCATAAGCTACGTGTTGATTTTTCTCTAAGCGTTACACCAGCAATGAAGCAATAGCCCACAACTACAAAACCCGTTCCCAGGTTTTACGAGTGTTACTCGTAAACAGGTACCAGGGGTTCGGTGAGACCTGTCCGGGTCCGAATGTGATGAAGCCAATCAGCTCCAAACGCTGTGTGTGAATCTGAAAGCAGCTCAAAGCAGCTTTAAACAGGTTGTGGCTGCGCTGCCAGGGAACCTTCCGTCGCTACGGGGCTGTTTACTGTCTTTAAATGTCCTTCAGTGACTAAACACTTCACGGGAACTCACTTGGACTTAACATGGGGAACGGATTTTCTGCTCCGCAGGGGAGGAGTACCGATGATCCAAGCTGGGGAAGAACTGGCTTTAATACAAAATAATACAAAGTGTGACTTCAAGCATTTGGAAAATATTTCATCCGACTCCCGGCTCCATGCAGCAACAACAAGTTGTCACTCACAGTGTTCTGAAGTGAGGACAATCATCAGCGTAATTATCAGTAACAACAACAATGACTCAAAGAGAACAAGACTAACATTTAAGGTAACATTAACTGTGCTTTACTTCAAGGTTTCCACTGCGTTTGCTTTGAAAACAGACTCTGGTGGCTGTTGACTCATCCATTCGTTTTGTTTTTCTCTTCCTGAACTCTGACGTTCCAAGTTTGGAGAGTCAGCTGCTGCAAAACATGACAACGAACAAGTTCCCATTTAACTCCCAACATCCACAACCACAGCGGGAGAAGAGGGTGTGACGACGCACAACGAAAAGGCCTGAACGCACTGGAGTTCCCTACAAACACTGGAAGCCAACAGCAAAAAATAAAAAAAAGACATAGACACACTGTATTAATAGAGTTCATCACTCAAATAATAAACTAAATCACAGACGCAGAGAGATTCAACCGCAAAAACAAATCCACATTCATCCACGGTTACTCGCGAGCGCTGTTTTCCCCCCAACGCCCTGATTTATGAACACAATCACAACCACAGATGTCATCGATTGTCAGGAGGCGTGGGAGAGCAAGAATCAGCCGTACGACTTCCGTCAAACGTGGACCTGGAGGCGACTTGGTTGGTTTTTATGCAATTCAGTTCACTTGAATGGCACAAAACTGGATTGTTTTCAAAGACGGTTATGATAAATAAAGACTAATTCTTTGTTTAGTTGAATTTCAACCCGTACTTCCTGTAGACTGAACTGTTTTACTGACTTTCTTTACGTCTTTGGGACCATGTGATATTTGAAACAGGACCACAGTCCGGTCCCTGTGTCAAAGCTGGAGGACATCTCCTGAAAAGGCTCACGTTCAGGTTACGGCTGCAGTCATACATGAAGTAGAGAAAACCATTACTAATGACAAGCAGCATCACACAGACACCAAAGCAAACACTGGGTTTGTGCTAATATACAGCACTGTTTACAGCAGACTGTTGAGCTCAGCATTAAAAAGCCATCAGTGAATTCCACCAGATGATGATGTCAGAGACGCTCGGTGCTTCCTTCAAAAGGTCCTTGTTAAAATGAAGTTGAAGGTAAATAATGGGGCTGAAATGCAACCACAAACAATTAGTGCTCAGTTTAAATCGGTTCCTGAAGGTTTTCCGAGTGACGACCAGCTTTCATTCATTCATTCATGGTGCGGATGCTCTCACATGGAGAATCTGATAATGTGTCTTTTGGACGACGGCTGAAACGCTTTTCACAGTTGAAGCTGAAATAATGAACGTTTCCATTTCTTGCGCGAGGCTCCGTCTGGACGGTGATTGCCGACGCCGTGACAGGCCAGAAGGAAAAAGCCGTGAGCTAATTGTGAGCAGGTGAGCAGCAGGCGAACAATGGCTGGACTGGAAAAAGCTGCCCCCTCCGTCAGATGCCACAGTGGCTGCACTGGGCTGCTCCCTCGGACCCATTTCATTTTCCACAACAGGCCTTAATCCAGCTGGCCAGGTCTGCACACGCCGTAGACACACACGTACACACACACGTACACACACACGCAAGGGCCATTGTTATGTTAAACTTGGGGGCTGAATTCATAGAGCTTTAATTTAACAACAACACAACTCTGAATGATTGAATGACCAACACTGAGGCCTTAGTTGCTGGAATAGCAGCAGGTGTAGGTGACTGATGAGTCCATAAAAGGAACCAGGAACAGGAAGTGGCATCACACCAGACAAGACATAAACATAGCGGTGCCTCCAGAGGATTTTATTTTAAAACAAAACTCTACTGGTTTGAGTTCAGGTCAGTAACTCGAAACCTGAAAGAAGTTTAAAGTGAAGTCTGGATTTCACTCACACAGGTTTGGATTTGATTCAAGCTAATAAATAACGATTAAATCACATGATTTTTTAATTTCCATGAACAAGGCTCAATGTTGATTCGGAATTTCACAAATTTAAAAAGGTAATTCTGACTAATAAAAGTCATCGTCAGAGGTTAAGCTCTGCTTCATGTGCTTTGAAGAATTCGAGAGCTCCTGCTGATCCTTGGAAGCTTGGCCAGATACGTCCTCCAGCTACCACAGAGCCCAGACGTCCTGAACAGGCAAGCGCAGCTTCTTTAAAGCAGGTCGGTGAATGCAGATGATTTAGAAGCTCCTCTGCTGACGAGCCCAGGGCGCCGTGTTTGCTTTAGGCCGGTTGGTACCTCACAGCATGCGAAACCGCAGTTACTGCATGATGCCAAACGCCCCACAGAAAGAACCCAACTGGCCTGAGGTTCAGCAGACTGATAACGAAACCAGAACCAGCTGTACATTTGTTTTCTATGGGATCCATCCCTCAATCTGCCGTATCGGGTCTTCTGTCACTCTGCTGGAGCGGTGCTGCTGTTGATCAGCACCGAGTTGAAGTGGCCTCTTTATTTATGACCAATCACACTTGTTTTTTTGGTCTAAATTGAAAAGACATGGGCTCACGTTACAAAACTCATTTAGCAAGTTTTTGGAAAGCGCACAGTTTGCAGGATAATAAAAAATCTTTTTGACATTTCAGGAATTCTTTGTTTTCTTCTTTAACGTGAGATAAGATTAACAGCGCTCTCTGTGAGTTCGGCTCAGGATGATGATGAAGCCTGATCACTGGAGATCTGACAACTATGACTAGTCCCATTACATTTAAACACTTAATCAAATCTAACTGCTACAATGTTAGACAATAAATACCTTAACTCATTATCAACATTTTCCTTTATTAATGTTGTCACAGTTAAATCCCAGAATCCTCCTCCTAACACCAATAAAAACAACAAACCGTCCAGAGGAATTAAAAATCCTGATCAAAGCCTGTTTAACTAAGAGCATCCGATGTGCGTCTGAGCAACGGGGCCGCGAAAACCCAGAGCGGTAAATAAAGAAGTAGGAGTTCCACTCCTCCCAATAATTCGAAACAGCCAGTAAAGGATTTGGCTTTGGTTTGTGAAGAGCCCAATTATGAGCTGTTGTTCGATGCCGGCTTTAACGAGACGCTGCAGCTCCTCGGGCCCCGGAGGTTTCTGCCTCCTGTCTTCTACCTGCTGCTTCCTGCCTCCACTTCTTTCTCCGAGATGCGTTCGAATGCAACACTCGAAAACTGGAAAGAGCAACTGTTGCCAACAAAGCAGCGGTTTAGTTATCATCTGGTGACCGATAACAGCAAATGATAGGAGAAAGCTGATCTGAAATCCAATGTGCTCGTGTGTTATCCTTCTTTAATGTTTATGAACGACTGCTAACAGCCATGGGGCCAGTTTGGCTCCGTCCCTTCAACTCTTGTTTTGCACTACATTGACAGAGAGGGAACTTGGGAATCAGTGAGGTTTGTTATTCCACGGAGAGCGATGACTGAAAAACATGCTGAGTGACTCATGTGAGTGTTGCGGTGCATTTTTTTCAGACCTCCATTCATCAGGTGCTGAAGAGAGCCGTCCCTCACTATCAGCTGAGAGGCTGATGTCCCAGGACGGATGCATCCTGCATCCAGCATCCAGCATCCTGCATCCAGCATCCTGCATCCTGCATCCTGCATCCAGCATCCAGCATCCTGCATCCAGCATCCTGCATCCAGCATCCAGCATCCTGCATCCAGCATCCAGCATCCAGCATCCTGCATCCTGCATCCTGCATCCAGCATCCAGCATCCAGCATCCTGCATCCAGCATCCTGCATCCAGCATCCTGCATCCAGCATCCAGCATCCTGCATCCAGCATCCTGCATCCAGCATCCAGCATTCAGCCGCTATCAGAAACAGCCTGTTCCCAGCTGAGCTTCCACTCAAAGCGGGCCTGGAACATGACAGCTGAGGTCATGTTATTCACACTGGTGATTTAGCCGCTCCAGCGCAGTTATAAATAATGTAGGAGAGCGAGGCTGCCGCCACGTCCAAGCAACGGCAACGGAACAGCGCTGGAGAAAAAGGGGAAAACTACATTCGTTTTGCATTTTTTGTCTCACTGAGAATAAATGCACAATCACATCAAACGCAGTTTTCACACACACACACACACTGACCCACAACACAACAACAATCACCATAACAGAGGGACCGGCAGCGCCAGACTCCCAACTGATACTTGGTGATAAATATTGGCACTGCCAAACAACCTGGACTGAATCTACTGATTAAACAAGGATGCCAATAAGTGTTGATCTGTACTTTTAACCTCCCATGCAAGGTAATAAATATAACAATATGACTGTACAATAAGGAGGCAAGGACTGAATCCCAACAACGAACAGCTCAGTTACACCAAAAGACGAAGAATGCAGCGAACAAAAGCTTTTTGTTGTGCAAAGGCAATACAATTATCCTGATCATGGATGTTAGACTCTAGTCCGCCCCCTACTGGCCAACTGTTGAACTCCTAACGCGCACCACGCATCCTTTGGTGGGTTTTTCTTTTATCATTGCACAATAATGATGAAGACACTAAACTGTGACAGAACTATCGGTGGTCTGTGTTTGGTCTTAGCTTAGCCTGGATCCATGTCCCCGTGGATCCACCACCCGCAGCCCAGGTTCCCCTTAAATTACCCAGCGCGTCACGCTGTGACTGCTACTGGTGCTGCTGGTGATGGATGAGAAGGTCCCAGAAAATTTAAGGAGTCGTACAGTACGACATGAGACACGGAGCGTTATTTATTCATCCCTGTGGTTAACAAACTCTAAGAGGGTTCTAGGAAAACTTAAGGGAAGTACTAAGAAGTGGGATTTGCGTTGTCAAATGTGATCTTCTAAATGCGACAATATGTTGATGGATACGTTTTCAGCGGTGAACCTCTCTTAACCCCGATGTTTTGGCTGCTTTCGTCTGGCGAAAAGAGCCTCGCTGCGATCGGACACGACTCCACCAACCTGCCTCCTCTGAGTGATGGGAATGGATCACTCTTCTCCTGGATTCTCCAGGAGAAGAAAAAGAGAGCGCTGAAAGCCTCTTTTCATTACGACACCGTGGGACCTGGAGAGTTTCCCCTCCGCAGCGTCGCATCGCCGCTAACAGCGCTGCACTCAGCACACAGACACGCACACACACACACGCACACGCACATGCACACACACACACACGCACATGCACACACACACACACACACACACACACACACACACACACACACACACACACACACACGCACAAACACGCAAACACACACACACACACACACGCAAACACACACACACACACACACACACACACACCGCACCCCCAGCTCATCCCCGAACATCTGCGTGGCATAAATCACCCTCTGAGAGGTTACCTCACAAACCACGGAGCCTCAGAGTGACAGCAGAGAAGCCCTCAGCGGCGGCCGCCAAGCCGAGAGGAAGGAATCTAAACCATCACAACCTCCGATACATCATTTCAAACTGCCAAAACACTGAAAATGTGCTTTGAATGGGATTTGGGGGCGAGAAATAGAAGCAGGATGAAGAATAGGATGAAGCAACTGCAAGCTGTAATCAACACCTAATTAGGCTGAGTGCGTCTCCAGAGGTCTGTATAATATGTAGGTGTTAACGTGCGAGTCCTGGATGCTGCAGTGCCAGGATCATTAAACGCTTCACCGAGCTGAGGTCCGCTCCGCGTGTATTAATAGTCTACGGCCCCTGGCCCTTATTAATCACATACCAGTGCTTATTGGACTTGTAGTGATAATCTACAAATGGCACCTCGTGAGATTTACCATTAAGCAAAGGTCATTTCATCTGCTTTAAATAGAAGTCTAAATCCACTCTTCTGCAAAATGGGGGAACTTTCTCCCGTCGCGCCGCTGAGATAAACTATAGCTTCTGCTCAGCAGCTCGCGGCCAGATGGCGACGGCTGCGCTCCTCCGCTCCCTCCGTCACTTATCTGCTCATAAATCAGGCGACTTTTATTGGACGCTGCAGACACGAGGGACTAGTGGAATATCAAGCAACGCTCCTGCAGGCTTATCAGTTTAATTAGGCGCCGCTGAGGCCACAGACGAGCGGCTCGTTACTCCCAGCGCGGAGCGGGGCCTCTGTGCGGCTCCCGCCTGCTGTGAAATCACGTGATCATCAGATATTAGCCAGCGTCACGTGTGGAGACGATGGCCTGCTCCTGCCAGACGCAGCGTCCAAACACGCCTTTAATCTCCCATCACTCCCGAACGCGACGCGAACACAGTATTAATTGCTGAAATGGGGTCAACGCCGTATATTTAAAGCAGACAAACCAACGCTTCTTGCAAGTTGTAAATAAATAATCACCACATTTATGGAGGCAACGCTGACTGAGCATAAGAGTGGGAGCAGCCTGCAAACCCTGGGGTCAAGGACCTCCTTCACCAGCACAGAACGGACCCCTCATCTGGGCCCAGCCATCGGTGCTCACACGTGATGCCAGCCCGTCCTGCTCCTTCACGTGATGTTTTCCTCGGCCGTGCGGTGCAGCGGCGCTGACTTCATCCCGCTAAAGCCTCCGTCCTGGGCTGCTTTCACTCTGCGCTCGTCGCCAGCGGCGACGTGGACGCGGGGAGACGCGCCCTCCCGCTGGATCGCCGCGTTTATTTTCATTTTCCAACGCTGAACCGCACCGAATGACACCACCGCTGGGCTCCACCTCAGCCGACCTCACCAAAGCCGAGCGAAGGGCAACAGAAGGTCAGCTGGACTCCACAGCGACGCATGGACATGCGTGACTCAGGAGAATCACTGTGATGTCATGGGGATAGAACAGAGTGTCTGTATGTACCACTGAACTACAACCTGCATTTCATAGAAAACATTTTATTCTTTCCACACCTTTTATTTCTTTACAGTAGTTACACAGCTGCACAATGTGATAGCACTGTTCACAATGCTGAAACAATTATCAGTAAAAAACAACATCCTCACATGTTGGACCGCTTGAATCACGCGCGATTCAACGCTAACACACAAGCGCTATTAGCGCTACGCTACGCTAACATGACAGGAGCTGCTTGTCCAGCTGGCGGATGGAGGACGAGGACACGAAACTGCATCCAGACACGTAAAAAGCACGCATGTAAAAAATAGAAGATGAAAACTGTGAAAGGCATGATGCACGACGCTGACAGGAGCCGGTTTAGCGGTCTACAGCTAACGGATGAGGGGGGGGGTCACACAGTCTACACGTTACACTCAGCTGCAGCTCCGCCCGGGGAGCGAGAAGCACAACAAGTCCTTGGAGAAACGTACGAAAGCATCAAGTCGTCGTAGGAAACTTTCAGGTGGAGGATCAGGGCCGCAGCCAGCGGGGATCTGCCAGTGGCCTTGACTCCATCGCAGGAGACGCGGCCTGGTCGTCCTCCCGAGGAGCACATGTTGTTGCTTTTCCTCTCACTCGCATTACATGTGACAACTGGAAGCCGACGTTTGGACCGGGTCCCTGGGCCGCCCGCCTCCCAGCGTTTTTCCAGTGAAAACGTGTTTTCACTCGGTTCTGAGGGTTCGCGCTCACCGCCTTTCCCCCGTCGCCGCTCAGGCCTCGCCATACATTCACAAACACAGCCAAAGTCGTCGGGTTGATGGACGGAGGCTGAGAGATCCCCGTAAGAAAAGTAGCTGGAGAACCCTGATGACAGTGATGGATTTAGCTGCTTACTGGTGGAGATGAACAATAGATGGTTAGTCTCTGGACTAATGGCTGCTGGCTCCAGCTATAATATCACTCTCTGGCATAGGAGTTCGACCGTCTCATCTAATTCTCCACCAGCAGGGAAATAATCTATGGACCAAAATATATAAAATGTACCAAGATTACTTTTTGCCAAAAGTGGTTTAAAACTGTAAAAGATCATCACTTTGCAGGTCTATTTTAATGATAGCACCATGACTACACAACAGCAGAGCAGACTTTCTACTTGCTAACGGTCACATTATACACATTTACAGCTTCAAATTCTCCCCTTTAAGAGTGGACAGATGTGACGCGATGAAGCAAATCTGATTATTGTGCTATATTAGTGTGTGTCTGGCAACGTTTCAAGTAGCAGGATGCGGTCCAGGGTTTTCCCAAAGGGAGACGTCCAGCACGCGGGCATCAAGCTCGTCCCCTGATGTCCCGGCTGGCTCAGTCAAGAAAAGGCACAAAGGAAGATGGAAGAAGAGTCGACGGCAGTGTGGTCCAGACGGAGGGAACCGCAGACAGGAGGAACCTTCACCTCTGTAACTGTGAAACAGACAATGGATCAAATTTGACTGAATTTACACCTTGTTCTCTATATTAGCGACCCAAGCTTTAAAGGACGAGTTAAGCATTTTGGGAAAGATGAAGTTAGATGAAAGGTTAATACCACTAAGAAACTGGAGCTCGTAGCTACAGAATGGAGAAAGCAGGAAACACTGAGCCCGTGTCCAAAAGAAACCAATCCACACAAAAACTAAAACATGAAAACAACAATTCATCATCTTAGGAGATTTATGCTCTGGACCTTTTCTTGGCTTCACCAGTAACTTCCTGCCGTCTCCAGAGGTTTCCTGCTAAGTGCTGTTGGCAAATGGAGACGCACACGTGAGCCTCTGTAAAACATCAACTGGACGTGTTCCTCCGCTCCTTCGCCTCTCACCTCAAACGAAGGAGTGACGTGCGTGTAGGTGCGACACCAGCTAAATGATGGACAGGCGTGAGAACACACTCCTGTCACTGTGCAGCTCCAGGCGTGTCGTGCTGATCCTTGTCCACCGCATCATCAAAAGCACCTGGCAGGTTCTCTGTTTCTATTGAACTAGATTTATTGTTCTATGACTGGAGTACGGACGTTAGATGAAGTGGAAATACCTTGTTGTGCTTTTATGTCTGTATAGAAGAACTGTCTCTGCGAGTGTCCAGGACCCTGCAGCATAAAAGACACAAGTACAATATATCTCTGCACGTTAGCTTTTGTTTATAAGGCACAAATGTAATTCAAGCTAATGTGGCGTGAAGCATCTTGAAGCCAGATACAACCCAAACCATCGCAGGCTCCACTACGGAGGAACGTCTGTGTCTTTAAAAGATAAATGTGTCCCCCGCTGGGACTGGGCTTGAGATCTTCATCCCCCCGTCTCATAGTCATATACCCAGGTTTGTAAAAGCGAAAGGCACTCACGACTGATGCTGCCGCACAAAGTCTGCAAACTGCCGGTCCTTAGCGTAGAGTTCAATGATGCGTATCCGGTCTTGGATTTCCTGCGGTAACACATGATTTCAGCATTACATCACAGCAGATAGAGGCTAAACGGAACAGGCTGTGCTCTAATCAGAACATGACATTTTATAACGTCAGGATGCAGAAGCCAAGAACGATGTAGAACCTGAATGAGCGTGGAAACCAAACCAAGGCTCCGGCCCTAAAAGCTTTCACCCACAGAGCCGCTCCTAAAGCGCGACGCGTCGGCGGACACGCACCTCCTTGGTCAGTTCGCTGTTCTCGTAGATGTGCCGAATCTCCTCGCTGCTGAAGTCGGTGGAGGCCTCGGCGCTGGCGCTGCTGTAGACGGGAGGCTCGGGGTAGCGGCGGTAGTAGTGGCTGTAGCCTGTGGTGGCCTCGCTCTCGTACATGGGGTTGTATTTGGTGGCTCTCTCCAGCGATGGGAGGCTCTCTGCTCGCCTGAGGCGACGCAGAGGACAGAGGTCACGAGGAGGAAGCGGAGAGGGAGTGTAACAGTGTGACAGCGCTCACCGTATGGGGTCCTCAGACTCATCCTTGTCGTACTGGTCCCGTAGCGTCCGAGCGAGGAAGAAGATCACCCCCGAGGCCACCAACAGGAAGCCCGCCACCGACGTGATGGCTATGCCGACCACCAGCGGCTCGGACACGTACTCCTCGCAGTGCTCCCCTCGGTACCACCAGTTCTCCCCGACCCGACACCTGAGGCAGCGAACAGCAGGCGAGCACACGTTACAACAGGCCTCGGGTCTCACACCCCCGCTCCATCCAACGCCCCCTCCACCCCCGCCTGTGTTTTGCCTCCGCGCTGCCGCTGTGATCGCACTCCGCACGTGTCACCGAGCACCTCGCTTCTCTAACACGTCCGCCGTCTCGGCGGAGCAATGAAACGCTTTTAGCTGCGCCGGCGTGAAGTAAACAGCGATCCGGCATCATCTGGAGCTGTCTGCGCGGTGCGTGATGCGGTTGGCGAGCGTGAAACGAGGATCAGCGCGGCCTGGCAGCGGCTCGCGCGTCTGCGTATGCTCATCGCTCTCATACAGCAGCCTGAGAGGAGCCAGGAGACGCTCCTGTCGCTGATTAGGACGACTGGCACAACATCACACACGTCCCACACACGTCCCCAACGCCTGTCTCCACATGGAAACTTGTGAAAAGACACTTAAAACACACACACACACACAACAGGATCTGTTTGTGACTATTACAAACAGGATCCGAGGGATTCCAGGGCGCACAAATAAAAATAAATGAATGAATACATGAGTTCTTCAAGCCTGAACATATGATACTTGTTGCTTTCCTTCATTTACAGTACATGCAAAGCCTCAGGATGTAATAAATAAACAGTGTCGTATAAAGTCTTTATTCAATTAAACCAGATTTTACCTCCCAAGTATCTGGAGTCACATTTCTAATTAGTTCTTTAACAAATAGAGCTCTTGCCTCCAGCTAGAAGTGTAGCAACCCTGTAAAATCTGTTTAGCATTACAGACGATGCGTCGCTTCCCTTCATGCCAACCCACCTGCAGATGGCTCCCTGGCCGGGGATGATGTCACATTTGCCGTCGTTCAGGCAGAAGTCCGTCTGCAGCTCGCAGATGCTCTGGCAGGGCAGGCCATCCACGCTAAAGTAGCCGGCGTTGCACACGCACTCAGCCTCCCCCGTCCACTTGTTGACTTTACACTCGGCGTACTCGTTGCAGGCCTGGAACTTACACGGGTCGGCCTGGTCGCCTGGACGTGGAGCACAGAGGCGTTAGCCAGGGTTAGCTTAGGTTAGCCAGGGTTAGCTTAGTTTAGCCAGGGTTAGCTTAGTTTAGCCAGGCTTAGCAAAGCTTAGCCAGGGTTAGCTTATGTTAGCCAGGGTTAGCTTAGTTTAGCCAGGGTTATCTTAGCTCAGCCAGGGTTAGCTTAATTTAGCCAGGGTTATCTTAGCTCAGCCAGGGTTAGCTTAATTTAGCCAGGGTTATCTTAGCTCAGCCAGGGTTAGCTTAATTTAGCCAGGGTTATCTTAGCTTAGTTTAGCCAGTCTTAGGTTAAGAACTCCTCCCAGACATCAAGCCGCTCCAGCGGGCACCTACCTGACTCCACATCCAGTGAGTACTTGTCGATGGCCAGGTTCATGGTCTGGTAAGCCGTGTTGCAGAAGTCCTCCAGGATCAGGTAGACTGTGGTGGTAACGCCGCGGGCCACCGGCTTCCCAAACTTCATCCGGCTGTTGACCACGATGCTCCCGTTCCTGAAGTTCAGAATCTCCAGGTTCTCAAAGTGGCTCAGGTTGGACTGCAGGTAGGGCACAAGCTGGGAGGAGATAGATTGGTTTTACACCTCAACAGCGCAAAGGTGAGAATCTGCATCAGCAAACGCGAGAGGCTCACCAGCTCCAGAAAGCGCTGCTCCAGAGCTTTGTACTCTGGAGAGCTCTTGTTAAACAGGTCGTCCGAGAAGATCATGTTGGTGACCCTCAGGCTGAAGAACACCATCAGTGCTCGACCAGGGTTCACGGGCATGGCGATGCTGGCCTGGTCTGTGCCATGGGCCACGCCAACGGGGAATCCGGTGCTGCCCTCCTCTGTGTGGTTAATGAAGCCGTAACCGTACTGAATCCCATCGAAGCCCTGGTCTGCAGTGCTGGAGTCGTCCAGGCCTTCGTTAGTGGTCTGGATCTGGAGGAACGGAGTTAGTTTGTCTTACTGAGCAGTAAATGAATGAAATAAATGATGAGGAGAAGCCAGGGATCTGCGTCGTCCTACCTCCACCACCGAAGGCATGATGACGTCCAGTCCGCCCTCGGACACGAGGCCAGCATCAGAGACGCGAGTGACAGGCTTCTCCGGAGACCCGGTGCTGGGTTGGGTCGGGCCCACAGAATCTGCCACGGGTGGTTCGGGTTCCTCCGTGTTCACAAGTAGGATCTTGTCCTCCGTGAGATCCTCTGTTGAGATCGCTGGCGGATGCGTGGCCTCGTTCCCCACAGCAGGAACTCCAGGAGCTTCTGCCTCTTCAGGCTTTGCTGTTTCCTGCACACCTTCTTCAAATAGGGATTCATCAACATTTTCAGATGGAAGAATCAGGTTTATCTGTGCTTCGTCCTCATCTGCAGGCGGAACATCTGACAGGTTTGAGTCTCCAGCCGTCTCCTCATCAACAGTAAGAGTTATTCCTGCCACGTCTGGCTCTGACGCTTCACTCGCTGCATCTACGGCCTCTGGAGGCTGGACTGGAGCAGGCAAGCCGTTCGCTTCGGCCTCAGATGCAGCCGCTGCGTCGGTGTGGACGTCTTCTGCCACCGGCCCACTCTCCTCCGGAGGGACGTCCTCCTCTGCTGCGGCCGGGGTCGGCTGACGCGGGTCCTCCAGGTCGTCCGTGCCGGAGCCCGAGGCCTCGACCTGCACCGGCGGCTCAGGCAGCGTGAGGTCGTCTGGCAGCTCAGGGGAGGGAGGTTCTGCTGGACGTTCTTCGGGGAGGACGTTTTCTACAGCAGGAGTCTGCGCGGTGTCCTCCAGCAGCAGGCCCTCCTCTTCAAAGCCTGCTGCAGCAAAGAATAGGATCAAGTACAAATTGAGCCTCCAAATAAAAGATGTGTCTGTGATTGGGGCTGAAACTCACTGCCAGCTTCAGGGGCGTCGGTGATCAGGACAGGAGCAGGAGCTGCAACGGTGCTCTCCTCCAGAACGATGACCTCATTCTCTGCCATCGTCGCCACGTGGCTTCCAGGAGGCTGTGAAGCAGCGTCGTGTTCTTTTATTTATGACTTTAAATTCACCCGTCAGTTCATCTAAGCGTCGACTGAACTATGGAAGCCACTTTTTGTGGCGTGCGGCGGCTTCAAGCCTGAACCGGGGCAGAAGAAGTGCTTGGATGGCACCGCAGCCCCTTCTGCCCCCTTCCTGTAAATCAGTCACGACTGAGTGAGCCAAGCGTTTCCACATCATGGAGTCCAGTTAGTAACTCGGTGGGAAGAGCCGTAAAAGCGAACAAGCAGACGCGCCTGACGCGAGCCAAACTGTGATTATCACCTAACAGCACAGGCGACCGCATGACAGCGCGCTTTATGTGGCGATGCTCCTCTAAATAAACCCGACTCGCTGCAGTCAAGTGTTCGCTCCAGAATAGCACCGGATTATTAGAGCGCGGGCCAAGCTAATCCTCGGAGCTCATCCCCAACCTGCCGGACGCCCTCAGCAGCCGGTTTCAGGCAGCGGCGCAGCATCGCGCTGCAACTGTCAGTGCTGTGTGGAGCCACGAGCGAGAGAGAGAGAGAGAGGGAATGAGAGAGAGAGAGGGAATGAGAGAGAGAGAAAAAGGGAGAGAGGGAGAGGGAGTGAGAGAGAGAGAGAGAGAGAGAGAGTAAGAAAAAGAGGAGTGAGAGAGAGTGAGAGAGAGAGAGAGAGACAAAGGGGGGGAGAGAGAGAGAGAGAGAGAGAGAGAGAGAGAGAGAGAGAGAGAGAGAGAGAGAGAGAGAGGAGAGAACCGGAGAGAGAGACGAGGAGTCGAGAGTGGAGAGGGGAGTGGACGGGGAGAGAGCAAGAAAAGTGCGTGAGAGGGCGAGGAGAGAGCAGAGATAGCGGGGGGGGAGAGAGAGAGAGAGTGAGAGAGAGAGAGAGAGAGAGAGAGAGAGAGAGAGAGAGAGAGAGAGAGAGGGCGCCTGTGTCTGTGGAGGTGACTCGTTACTCACCGTTGGTCCATCTGCAGCGCTGACAGCTCCAGGGATCTCAGACGCTGTGGAACCAGAGGAGAAACAAATATTAAAGCAAAATCACACACACAAAAAGAGAAAAAGCTGCTAAATGGCCTAAATAATTCTGCCAGAGTTGTCACAATCCCTTTAACAGCTTCAGCACTTCAGGGATGAATACACACAAATCGGAGCAACGCTCTGGGGTGCAGCTAACTGCAGTGGACCAGGGCTAGAAGCGCCTCCAGCGCCTCACGTCAGCCGCTCTGGTTTAACACGATGGGGGAGAGAACTCACAGGACGAGGAGCTGTTAAAGACATTATCACACCCTTCGTTTTCACACTCCATCTTTCTGGAACGGGGCTGCGGAGCAGAGTAGGAGCTCCGAGCTGACCTACTTCACGTTGCAGCTGGAGGCCTGCGGCTCGAGGCCTCGGGAGCTGGAGATGGAGGTGAGGACGAGGCGTTTCGAGCGCTAGCGCTGAGGCCGCGGTGCCGCCAAAATAAAGGAACACCGAATCCCGTGGGCTCGTGTTTCGCGGCCTCTTCGCCGAATTCTCGCTCGCAGACCATTTAATGACAAGGATTTGACGATTGCACAGATAAATACACAGCTCCTGCAACGGCTGAGTCTATTATTAAAAAGCATCTCGTTTTAACTCGAAAATTCGCATAAATATGCGTCTGCCGTTCTTTACAAATGAGAACCAGATGAGGCCATTAAAGCCCTGGAATTTTCTGGGCTGGAGCGAAGGTTAAATCACCGCTGAGTCCCCTGTGTGTTTATTTGATGTGACATTTGGAGGAGAGCCGCTGAACGAGCGCGCTCCCGCCCGCCTTACCGCCGCGCGGGGCCTCCGGCGTCGGCAGCGCCGTGACCTGGACCTCCACCTGGTGCGACTGCAGGATCAGGTAGTCCAGCTGCTCCGTGCTCACCCCGGAGGCGTCCACCACCACGGTGACGGCACAGTCCACCACCACGCCGTCCAGCCTGGAGGCAGGAAGACATGGAATGCACCACAGGCCCAGTTCATCCGTTTTATCCTTCATCCTCACTTCATCCAACACGTCGTAAACACATGTTTCCTGAATGAGCCGCAAGCCGTTTTCTAAGAAGCTGAGACTCACAGGAGTTATTAAAGCTGCAGAGTCAGCACGGTGATCGGTGTCATTCTAACAAACGTGGGACTGGCACAAAAGGCTCCAGACTGCGGGGAAAGGCATCTGTGGTGGCAGCACCGCTCTGACCCAGTTAGTGGGCGTCTGGCAGGCAGCGGAGCACGTGCAGGGGCCACAGTGGGCCCCGGCCATGAGGACGTCTCATTTTTCACCCCCATTAGCTTCACACATACAGAGGCAGCCAGATATAACTGCTCCTGCTGTGGAAACCGCAATACCATGAATACCAAGGCGGTTAGCGAAAGCACGCACAATGGATGGGTGTAAATGTATTATTCGCTGCAGCTGATGTATGGATGTTTGTGAACAGACGCCGGGCGACTCTTTACCGGTAAACATGTGCACATTCCAGCCTCCTCAGTGTCTCTTGACCTCTGACCCCGGCCTTCTGCATCCTGCCCCCAGAGGCTGCTTGGCGCGGGTCACAAAGCCTCCCTAATCGTCTCTATAGAAGCGCATCTGCTCTGGGTCGGACCCATCCTGATCCCACTTAACAGGTGAGCGGCCGCACTAAGACCATTAACACAACTACTGGCACACTTCACACGTGCCCACGCTCACAGGTAAACACAGCGCGCCACGCAGGTGACGCCGCACACACTCCCAGGACCCGGGAAGGGAACGGTTGATTGGGATCTGTGGGCTTAAACACTACGTGGGACGGGGAGAGTCATTCAAGGTCGGGGCTACACAGCTTGTACTGAAGACTCAGGACTCACCCCTGGGCGTCTTTCGAGGGCCTTAAAATAGCAAGAAGACACTGTTGAACCTGAGCTCTACAGCTTTATAGTCTGAGAGCAGCTGTTTGGTCCAGATTGCGACTGAGACTCACCTGAAGTCCAGCACAGACACACTCTTGAATCCAAGAAGCCCCTCCAGAGCCTCCTCTATCTGCAAAGACAGTCAGGTGTCACGTCGACTCGCAGGGAGGTCTGAGCAGCTTGGCTTCTACCACACGGGCCGTTCTGCAGATTCACTGACCCGGTTCATTTAATCCACCAGAGGAGGAGGATGTTTGCGGTTCTTAAAGGCCCTTTGTCTCTTTTCCTCCTCCTTAAAGAGCTTGGGGCCCTGTCCTCCCCTACACTGCACTCCCTCGACACAGACATCAATCTGCTCTAGAGCCTGTGTGTGGGTCTGTGTGGAGGCCTTCAGATGGTTTGAGTGTAGTAGACCTCCACAGAAAAATAAAAAGCCAGCCACGAAGCCAGGTGTTTGATTATGATGTTGTTATTTACAGGATGCGTTGGCGTATCTTGCTAAAAGGCACCGAATTTACAACTATGTGTAAAACAATCAAATCCTCACTCTGAAGGGTTTTTTTTCTATCCCCAAGGCACGTTATAAATCTGAATTTCCAAAACACGGAGCGCATGAGCACATAAAACCTGTGTTTTCTGAAACTCCTCTGGTGTTAAAGTGTGCGTTATTAAAACCAACAACGCATCCATCACAGGCCGTAAAGCAGCAGCCAGGCGGCAGGGGGCCGTAAAGCAGCCGGGCTGAGCCGCACGCCCACCTTTTCAGCCAGCCGCCTGCTGAGCGCCTGGTAGTGGACGCTGGCCGGGTCCTCCAGGTCGTCGCTGTAAAGCTCTCCCACTCAGGAG
Source organism: Betta splendens (assembly GCF_900634795.4). Lineage (NCBI taxonomy): Eukaryota > Metazoa > Chordata > Actinopteri > Anabantiformes > Osphronemidae > Betta > Betta splendens. The sequence goes on along the minus strand of NC_040899.1, from coordinate 5,801,367 downwards.
GATGCTCAGCTCCACCACCTGCTCCAGCGCCGCAGGCGTCGGAGGCGGCGCCGCGATGTCGTTGTCCAGCTGAAGCGCGAGGATGACACACGGGAGCGTTGTAACTCAGGCACCAGTCATTAAATGCTTTATATTAGTGTGCGGTACTCACCACACTCTCCTCCACTTTCGGGACAATGGGGGCCGCCTTCTCCGCCTCCTCTTCTTTGGCTGCTGAAGATTGAGAGCAAGCGCACAAAAAAGTCTGTTCATTTCAAGTGGACGTGATCTTAAACCTTTGGCAGGTGCAGTGATTCCTGATGGTCGTGTGGATTAGACGGCCCTGACCCCGAGGACTGAATGTCAGGCTCAGCTGGCCGGAAGCCAGTACACAGACACACACAGTGCATGGAAAGCTAGAAAACACTAGGCAGTAAGAGCTAAGGCATCGTTAACGTCACTGACCCAGATCAGGAGCCTTCACAGCTTCAGAGGTGTCTGGTGTCGGAATGCTGTAAAACAGCAGAATGTTGTTTTTAAAAGTGGTGTCCCAATATATAAAGATCAAAAAAATGAAAAGTGGTGACACACTTTACAGAGGGAGGCAAATGGAAGGACAGGATTTAAACAATAAAGCTGGGACAAATTTGTGTGATCATATGTTAAACTAAATTAAAGAAAACATATTTATTATTTATGAATAAATTTATTTTACATATATTTTTTTTGTTTTTTTTATTGCATACTAATAGATAATGTATATAAATTAAATTAAATTAAATTAAATTAAATTAAATTAAATTAAATTAAATTAAATTAAATTAAATTAAATTAAATTAAATTAAATTAAAATTTTTTTTACCCTTTTTATGTCCAGCTAGGGATCTATTTTCCTTTACGTTTTATGAGCATGACCATATGTGTAAGTACTGAGAGGGAATATGAACAGGTAAGGTTGAAGCGATTTGACAACCTTACCTGCACATATGTTGCCAGGACCTGGTGGGCTCACTACAGATGGAGGGAAGAATGGCACATGACAGACTTAATGAGATGACAGACGTGTGAGTCGGTGGCGACGGGGGGAGCTGAGAATGTGTTTTACCTTTTAGAGCCTGGCGGCGACATTCTCTGAAAGCAGAACACACACAGGCATCAGGAGCACGTCTCGCCGCGAACGGCCCAGTGCAGCACTGCTCCACCAACCTTTTTAACCAGAGCCTGGTGCTCCTCCGACCGGCTGAAGTAGCTGCCGATGTCCTGTGCCGTTATGGCGCCTTCCTGGCACCGGCTCATCCAGTTCTGGTACTCGTCCTGTCCTGGAAGTCGGTCCCAGAAGATCTTGAACGCCTCCCATATGGTCTCCTGGCAAACTGGTCAGACCAAAGACAGTTAACTTCCTTTTAAAGTAAAAGGTTTTACCACATCTATTATGGGCTTTTTTGCTCAGATGGGAATTAGGAGCATTACTGGGTTCATCCATGCACTGACGGAGCTTTTGCAGAAATATGTTATGATATTAAAGCTCTGACAACACTATTAGCAACACTCTAACTTAGTAACTGTCTCACTGAGTTAGAGCTTATAAGCAGCTACAGTAGAGTGAACTGCATTCAGCCTGTGTGCAGATGGTTTGAACTGAGCTGAGGCCTGCGAGTTCAACCCCGTCTTTGCCAGTTTGATCAGCCTGCACTAACTAACACACATGAACCTTCTCCTGGACTGCAGGTGTGCACGCTGCATTGTGGATGATGTAGGCTTCACATAAAAAATAAATCAATAAAAAGGTTCTTTTCTTATTCACCAGCAATGACATGTATAGAAGCAAAGGTTTCTGCAGGACTAGATGCCTCTGGGTTAAGCTGTAGAGGCTTCTACTTGAAGTAGACAACAGTCGGTTTAATTGCAAATCTCATAAGACCTAATTGCTGCGGGTGTCCGCGCAGATGCCAGCTGATGTTCTCCTGCTTGACCGCAGAGGATTCCTTGATGTAAGCGCGGCAAAGATTAACACCCGGGCCGGACAATTACAGCGACTCGTAGCGAACATCCAGAACACACAGGGACGGTCTTACCTCTGAGATGAAAGTAGCTCACATGGTTTGCGACAACCTGCTGAGCGCTTTCCTGAGCACACAGTTTGACCCCACTGGGGAGGAGGATGTTTCGTTTCCGTCGTGATAGAGCGGCGTGGCCTTCATGGGATCTTCTGACTTCAGAAACTCGAACGATGTGTGGAAACGCCACAGGTTCCTGACTGTAAGGCAGCCTCAGGTCTCCCATAGAGGAACCTTCCAGCGTTGCACCTGGTGAACCATAATAATGTAACCCATAATAATATAACAAAGTAGGAAACTCTGCATTGGGCAAATAGTGGATTATGCAAGTTACCTATGATACATACCTGTCTTTATGTCCACAAATATGATAACAAAACTAAGTAGAAGAGAATAGAAAACACACTTCCAGGACGCAACGCTCATGTTAAATCCCTGGTTGAGTTTAAATCCGTGGAAAAGGATCAAGCAAACATGTACTTCTCAGGTCAAGCAACAACAGCGTGAACAACTTCTCACAAGTTTGCATAGCTCAGAATTCGACAAGGGCAAAAAAAGAAAAACATAAAGAAGTAACAGAACCAAGTCCAGAAAACTCCTGACAACACCATCGCATGCGAGCGGCACACTCTGCCTGCAGGAGAGGCGTGTCCCACGGAGAGGACAGATCCTGGCTCAGGTACGAGGGCAGATGGCTGACGGAGATAGGGGGATTTTTTAATGCCCCCTAATCCTGTTTCCTTTAAGCCTTTCACAGCGGCTTGCCAAGAAGTTACTGGAGGCGGACTGGGAAGGGAGGGTGCTTAGTGTGGAGGAAAGATGGGCAGGGGAGGTGACAAGGCCAGAGAGCAACAACAAGCAAAATCTAACCATGCATAGAGAAAGGCATTAGTTTACTGAGTCTTAGTGGGGATTTATTGGCCTTTTAAATATACTGCTGCACCCTGACACTCATCTAAGCAATGACACAGAATCAAATCAATGCATTGGCTAAGATGATCGAATATCTATAACTTGTGCCATATAGTACAAATTCCCTCACTCATGCTCAAAAACACCAGAAGTGATGCTTTTGGGAGCTGGGGTGTTGAGCTTCAAAGCTGCACCAATCCTCTCAGCAAACAAATATTGACAACACCGAGAGTTATAGGCTTAGTCTAAACATGACCTCCGACCTCAAATTCTTCCCATGGGATTTAACCAGTTTTAAAGGCGGAATCTGCCTATTCTTGTCTTTAAGTAGGCGTCTTACGTATGCGCAAGTGAAGAAGGGTGAAAGTGATGCGAGCGAAATGGTGAAGAACAGACGTAGAAGAGGGAATAAGTGTATGAACACGGGAAAAGCTAGAATATAAACACCAGGATGTTACAAATGCATTTATACTAAATGTTTGTGTCACCCTGTTGAAATACAGTGGTTTCATGTGTTTTATGTGGATTTGTGCCCTTAAAAGATCAATATCTCACATGTCTGCACAAAGAAAACGTCTCAGAGCACACTGGCTTCAAAAGGCATCAACTCATTGTATTGCAGACATTCAGAAACATGTCAGATGTCACACTCAGAACGATCAAAAATCAAAGCAGAATAAACAGCGAAGTAACAGTTTGGTCTAGAATTTTAATAAACTACTGACACCAAGCCCAGTTTGGAATCAGCTTGTGTCATTCATCCAACATAATGTATAAAAATGGTCAAACTGCTAAAAGGAGAAGCTGGAACAAGAACTGAGGAACCTATAAGAACAGTCCCACGAGAAGAATGTAGGCAGCAGAAATGATGGACTTAATGCGTGTTCACCTTTGAGAGAACGCTGTTACACATGCAAATGTCTGGACACTCCTGAACGTTTAGATTTTCCTAATATGTACTAATATTCTTATCAATTCCTCAATATAATTTCTGTAATCTCACTGTTCTAAATCACTGATTTGACATCTTCGAATGTTCTTCGAACATGTATTTTATGCAAACATCAAGAACAGCAGCAGCGTTCCAATAGTGGTTTACAGTGTATGATGAAGCCAGAAAAACAAATCCACAGAGGTATAAACAGTTTAGCTGTGCTGAAAAGAGCAGACGAGAAACTGCCTGGCTTCCCGTTTCCCACTGGGAAGCTAAAAGGACGACTGTAAGTTAGGCACCGAGTGACCAAATAACTTATCTAACGATGAACCAAACATCAGAGGTCGGTCGTTTTAGCTTCTAGCATAGACATATTTAAAATGAAATGCTTAAAATCTATAAACAAGAAGATTAGCATGTTTTTTAAACTCTGTCTGGGCTCTTATCTAGTAAAAAATAAAAAGGGGGAAAACCAAGACGTGGTAAGGAAATGTACTGTTGCACATATGAATAATATTATACGACTCCACCTAGAAATGTAAAGTCCTTTGATAAAATCTATTGTATTACAAATAAAACAATGAAGGGTCTTGGTGTGAACAATGAACCTGAACCTGTCTCAGAAAACTGTGGCGGGCTTTATAGAAGTTAATTGTTTTAAAATTAATGATGCCGTCACATTCCTTCAGAGAACCCACGGACAGTCAATGGTTCACAAGGTTTGTTCAAGTTAATGCACAAAACAACAAAAACTAATCAAATAAAATAAAAACTTTTCAGTTCACAATGTCTGTTGCTCAGTATGAGCAGTGATAATTTCTGCAGGAACGTGATGAACTGAGCAGCAGAGGCCTCTATTCGTCTTCGTGCAGGTTCTGATGTCTGTAAAGGTTCAGCACCAGATCTCTGATTTTGTCGCGTTTCCGGCGAACCTTCTGCCGCGGAAACCATCGTTCTAGATGCAGAGGGAGGTCAAAGTGCACCACAGGGTCCTGAGGACAAGATGAGGCATTACACAGTTAGTGGAGCCTTTAAATCCAGATCAGCAGCGCCTTTAAAGACTTTGGTCGTTACCTCCAAAAAGCTCTCGACATATTGCAGCAGGTAGAGGCCGCAGTCGCTGGTGTTGTCCTGAAGGGGAACTAGGCAGTGAGAGCTTCTCATCTGATCAGGACCAAACTCCCGCGATGAGCCTCGGCGCACCTCCCATTCGGACTGCAAATACCTGAGAGACCGATACGCATCAGCTTCCATGAGGACACTTACAGCCAGGCGGGCGCATTAGGAGGGGGTCACACTTACTCCCACAGCAGTTTAACGACTCGCTCGTGGAGAGAAAGCTTGAGGGAATCCATGATGAGAATGCACGGCCTGCAGAGCGGAGAGACAGCTGCGTTCAAACCCCAGGAAACAAACAAAGCAGTCACGGGAGACTGTTTGAGCACACTCACCTTTTGCAAACAGCTTTTCTCTGGCAGGTCTTCTCTGTACAGTTCTACAAAATGAGGGAAATAGACTTAGACGGTTTGACAGTATAAATATTAATTGCATGAATTGTATGAGAGAGAGGAAAAAAAGACTCAAAGAACATCTTATAGTTTCTTACTACTTGACCAGGTGGTGGGTCTTTGGAAGATTCTTCTAGAGGATTTTCTAAAACATCAAAGCAAGATTACAACATTATACAGATATGCTCATATGGGTGTGTTTCACGAAGCAACGCTGCATCGTTCAGGCAAACCGACCTGTCTGGGTGTCCATACCATCGCTGTGGTCTAATGAAATCTGCATCTCTGAGTTACCACTAGGGCTTTTTGATCCGTGGGCCTCGTCTTGATCCGCTAGCCCTCCTGCTCCACCATCACACTTCTCTCCCTGTGAATCTGGGCTAGTCCAGGCCTCCACCTTTGGCTCAGTCAGCCCAGGGAAGCAAATGACGACTAAATACCAGTGAGCCCTACACAGACAAACATCACAAGGTCATAAGTAATGTAATGACTCAAAACTATACACCGAACTTATTTAATCACTCACTCCTGATTGACGGGCACAAACAGAAAGTCCTTATCGAAGATGTCCACGTGGCGAGTCCAAGTCTTCACCCGTTGGTGTCGCCTCTGCCTCTGACAACTGTGAGCACACAAAAGAATGTTTCACAACACCTCAACAAACAAGTGAATTTAGAGTAAGACAGGACGATTACTGAGTGGGTTTTAGGTTCTTTGCATTAGCAGTTAAATTGATTCCGTAATGCTTTAAAAATGGATCCAGACTGTTACATGATACATGTCGTGGGCGCTACATACGAGTCACTCGTGGTTCCTTCGCTGGCATTGTCCCTTCGTGTCAGCTGCTTGTAGAAGAAGCTGCTGAATATGTGGGATCGCTTGGCCACAGCAGCCGAGGCGTTCTGCAGGAGGTATCTAGTTATAAAACACACTCAGTCAAACACTGATCTCTTCCTCACAGGCATGGCCATTCTGAAGCTTGTTGTTACGTACTTAAGATAAAAATCAATGATAACATCATTAAGGAACTGCCCGCTGTCAAGGCACTGCAGGTCCTCCATTGTTACGGTTATGCCTCCTTTTAGTGGTGGAGGAGGAAACTGAATCAGCCTAAAAAATAACGAGGAGTCAGCTCAGAGGAGATCTTAGACATGAATCTGACCACCACTATATGAGATAATGTACAGCTCGTCCTTGCCTGCGCGTCAGTCCCTGATGTTTAAACTTAGTCCAGTTGGAACCGGGTTTACACAGAGACACGTGGTAGCATCCTTTGGTTCTTCGATGGCACAACGTGTACACATTGGTGGGCTCCTCCTTTTTCTTCTGCTAGAGCAAGAAGTACATTCAACTTATCACAATTTTAGTTTATTCAATTTTAGTGTTTAAACTAGACGCTAAAATACTAAAAAGAAACGGGCCACAAGAATAATGTGCCAACCTCAGAGGGATGTTCCTGCTCCTCTTCAGTCTCATCTTCATCTGGATCGAGTTTAGCAATAGTGTCCGGTTGTGGCGCGATCTCCAGCTCTGGTGCCGTCGCCTCATGTGGCTCAATTTCTATTTCTGTTTGTGCAATGTCGATTTTGTCCATTTCAAATACATTTGGTTCTTCCTGATCTTTGTTGTGTCCAGGGTCGCACACATCCAGACCCAGCAAAGACAACAGGCTAGTGTCCAGTCCGGTTCTTCTAATGAGATCTATGCTCTCGTCAAGGCTAAGAACAGGATTGCTGACATCTCCCCAATGGTTTAAATGGGGAATGAAAGGTTCAGGTGATGCACTGTTGAGACAGTCAATGTCCAGTAGCGAGCGAAATAAAGCTCCCTCCATTCCCTCCAGAGGATCCTTCAGACTCAGCAAGATGAAGGGGCTCGCCTTGCCTGTTACAGGAAAAGTGAGGAGAGAGAGTCACAAAGATCCAAACGCTGAACATGTAGCTGAAGGATGAAGCTCCCAGCAGCCCTACCTGTGTGTATGGGTTCGTCTTGGTTGGTGCACAGCTTGTAGAGGTCTTGCTGTATAGTGGCGGCAGCATTTTCGGACACATAAAGCAGCAGAATAGCAGCGGGGGAAGGCTCCTCGTCTCCCCTGAAGTGAAGCTGCTGGGCCTCCATTTCCTCCTGCTCCCAAACACTGTAGCGCCTCAGCTCTTTGCGCGCAAAGCTTAATGTTCCCTCCGCACAGCCAGTAATGTCTGGAAAAACAATACGATCTGGTTTAAGAATAATGTCTTAGACAACAGGGAAGCCTGTGTGACCACAAGCAGGAAATCCTAACGTTTCTGAAGGCTAAACTCAAGGTTTACAAATATGTTTTCACACACACAACCAAGAAAAAAATCTCATTCCTTGAAGATAAGACTTCAGAGGCTCAGAAGTCAAGTACACCAGGGCATTGAGGGTCTAATCCAAGAACACACACACACTTTACTATCTGAAATAGATCACTAAGCTGGAGAGGGTGCTGCACAGACACTATGAGTAGTACTAGATGCTACGGGGTCAGTTTATACAACTGGGGCAAAGTTCAGAGACATGACGAAACCCTGCGACCAGTTACACTCGCCTGTCACTGGTTAAAAACTAAACTACCCACAGCGTTACCTTTTAGTGGGATGCTGATTTTTTCGTCTCCAATCTGAAAGGAAAATAACAAAGTATGCTTAGTTTCCTGAAAACTGATATGAATGCAGGATGCGATAAGAACCGCTCTTTGGTTTTACTGATTACCATGATTTGGCCTTTGGCTTTGCCTCGGTAAGCGCCACAGTGCAGGCTGGAGAAGGCGATGCCCATGAAATAGTCGCTATCGATGGGGGCAGGGGAGGCAGGGAGGTCATGTATAACGATATGCAGCACCTGCAACAAACACACAATTTACTAGTAGTATGACTGAAAGCAAGATCTGCTGACACATCTAAATGTTTATATTATTATAACCCCAACACAAAAAAGTTTAAAAAGTCCATTCAGGCTCCATCTAATGGTAGATTGAGGAGTAACACTGAAGGTAACACCATTAATATACTGGAAAGGTACCTTGTAATAAAAACTGTTCAAAAAGCACATTTTCAAATATTGATATAACCACAATTTTCCACCAGCTGTATTCCAGTTAAATGGCCCATCCTTCATTTTGTACAGTACTGTCCTGTTCATTTGATTAGCAGGTGGTAAGCAGGACGTCCTGGGGTGAAGTTAAACCGTAGGCCTCTGCATGAGGTCTCTAAAACACAATCTGCGCATTACCTCAGCTGAATTCAGAGACATGTGCCCAACAGAATGTCAAAACAAAGGCTTTTGAAATCATCTTTACGATGTAACCAGACACACTCTGCCAACCTTCATGTCTTGCATGTCGGTAGCTTCTGGCTGCTCGGCCACACATTCCCGAGAGGCCTGTCCCTGTAATTCAGTGTCTTCCAGCGTCAGCGTCAGTGTGTGGACCTCTGAGCTGCAGTACTCAGGAATGGCACCACTCTCCTCATCGTCACTGGAAAGCACGACTGAAAGACAAAACAAATGTGGTAATCAGTAGTTTGGTTAAAACACAAACATACATGTCCCTATTTGACACCACAGGCAGGGGGTGTAATGGGCTTTGAAGCACAGCAAGGACGTTAGTAATCCTATAAAAGGCAGAGGACATTCTGGAAAAACAAAATTCAGAAAATGCTAAAGGTGCGGGAAATTGATGTCTTAAGTTGTGATGCACTGAAGATGATCTGATCCCGTCCACTGTTTTTTGTACTCACTTGGTTCAGGGGGGCTGGTGTTGGTGGTGCTATCCTGTTTATGCGATAAACTTCTCCGGGGACTGCTAGTGTTGTCTCCAGCCTCTAAAGTTTGGCTGATCATTGGGATTACGATTTCTGTCCTGGCATCTTCGCCCACAGTGAACTGTACAATGCTGCGGTCCCCGTTCTCCAAATATCTGTTGTCGCCACCATCGTTGCCGTCACCATCTTCCACACAAACGTGTGCAGGGAATGCCCCTTCGTTTCTCCCACCTTCTCCACTGAGGCGAAGCACACTCCCACGGTTGCGTTTGGGGCTTCCTGTTCCATTGCACTGGACATCTGAATCCTTCCGCTTCCGCTTCTGTTAAAAAAGCAGACATGAACAACTCATAAAACAGAGTTATGTTAAAGTATGAGTATTAGTAGCTACTTAGATCTGTAATTTTATGATTAAGGCAACAATTAAAGCAAGATCCTTGTCTAAAGTTCAGGTTGAATCATTGACTGTGATTGGAAGCACAAACCAAATTGTGTTGTACGTCTTTTGCAGAATCTATGGTTTCTGGCGATGGCACAACCTCACAACCTTTTATATCCTCTGCATGTTCCCAGCTTACTGATAACCCGCAATCTGTATCAGACAAAAGAAACAAAAATGTGTTGAAACAAAAATAAAATATATACTACAGGCCTTCAGAATAAGGGTGGACACTGCTACAGAAAGTCAGTTTAAACAGAAAATGACTTGCTGTATGTCATGAAGCCGTTTATTATGACATAAAGCCTACGCACTGTCTGAGTGCAGCTTAACATGACACAGTTCAACAGTGTTAGTGAGCAGGACTGCATCCGTAACTAAACAGTAGGTCTGAATACTTCATGCGTTCACCCACCTACAACCTCAGCGACTTTGCTGTCTTCTTCCGACTCCTTGCCTACTGTTATCGTCTCAATTTCCTCCTTGTCTGCATCATCGACCATCTGTAACTTTTTCCTGGTTCGTCTTGTAAAAATGTGAAGAAAGGACACCATGTTTTCCTTATGCATGTTTTACTTATTTTCAGAAAAAACACATGTGGCGAAATGAACCTTTATATACTCATACTTAAAATGTACTCAGTGATACTCAAAATAGCCAAGGCAACTAAACATTTGGAAGCAAATCCCAAAATACAACTTTGAATCAGAATCTCAAGTTGTAAAATCTTTATGTAAAATAAAATCTCTAGGGTTCCTGCCTGGAAAATACAGAGAGCGAAGGGTGCTAATAATCAAAACCACTGGAGCAGAAGAGGCTCCGGTGGCTATTTTGACACAATGTATTATTATTATTATTATTATTATTATTATTATGAAAACTTTTCCAAAATCATTGAAGTATTTCCTAACAGGGTCTACCCACCTTGGGGAAGGCAAGGGGGTGGTCTTCTGGTTGTGTTTAGGGTCATTCTTAGGTTCACTATGCTCCAGGTCATTCTTAGACCTCATCTCTCTGCTGATCAGAGGTTCCTCTTTGGGCCGGCCACTTTCTCTCCTTGTACTCGTCACTCTTCTCCTGTTTGTCGGTGTTTGCCTCAGTTTTATCCTCTCCAAGTAAGTCTTGCCCTGCTCTGTCTTTAGGACATCTGTTAGGATCAGACAGGGCTTCCTCCTACAGGATACAACAGAGAGAGGACTATTTACAACCCTCCTATAGCAATGTGTTCTCATGGTTAACATGATGACCCATCAAGATATTCTTATTTATGGCTCATCTACTATGGCAGGTCTCAAAGGGAGGAACCAGCTAGTGCAGATAAGCCGCATGTGGAGTTCTGATAAGATGACTCATAACAAATGTTTACTTTAACTCAAACTCCTGTGCAAAATAAACCCCCTACTCAAACTTGTGGTTTGACTTGACAGGGTTAACACAAACACAGGTTGCTCTAAAGTTGTACAGACATCAGTTAAAACCTATAACAAATGTTCCTGGGCTGTTACTAGGCAAATATTTAGCTGTTTCAATCCTAATAAATTAGTCATTTAGTAAGATTAAAAATGACAAAGTCATTATGGTTTTGAAAAATACATGTTTAATGTACTCATTCTAATAATAAGTTACTGGGAGTGTATTACATAGACCACTAGATTCAAAATGTACATGTGAAGCTAATTGAAAATCCAACTGAGACTATCATACTGAGGGCAAGGACCCCATCTTGTGTGAGTTCAAGGAACTGCACAGAACTCCACCGTGAATTAAAATAAATACGACCAGGTATTTTCATTTTGTAATGAAAAAATTAAAATCACTGTTTAAACACAATAAAAAGAAAAATGCAGAGCAAATCACAATTCCCTGCCTGTGCCTGATTACCTGGCCATTTCCAGAGTGACCACCGTTGCACCATTGTGGCCCAAAAGCACAGAACGCTTTTTAGGCGGTGTGTCATTTTGTTTGACTTTGCAACCTGCAATTGCTGTCCAGGACACCTGATGAAAGGAAGAACATTCTGTGAGAAGAAGCAGCAAATATTTCCGCACTCAGTGGGTTTCACATAAACCTAGAATGTTGCTGTACCTGTCTTTCTAACTTCCCACACTCTGGTGAAATACATGCTTTGGGGATTATGAGTGGGTTTTCCATCTAAAATTTACAGAGTTGTTAGTGAACTGATTTACATGTAACAGCCACATGCTCAAGAACTGTTAAAAAGACATGCAACTGAAAGTCAGTGTGTCACATGCCCTGTAAATAATGTTAATTAGACAAATGAAAACAAATAGTGTTGCAAAGTGTTTTTGTATGATCTTGATAAATGGAACATGAAAACGTACATGAAAGTGCAGCATAGAAACAGCAACGCTTTGATTATGCAAACATATGCTGATTGCAACTGCACATGCTCAGATTGCCCTGACCTTGTTCTTATTATAAAAGCACATTCTGCTGAATTTAGCAACACTGCTTCAAATAGAGTAATCACAGCCCAGACAAGAGCAATCACACAGTTCCAGATAGAATCCAGCTAGGTTTCAGCATAATTATGGCAGCAGCTACCAAAGACAAGCACCTTTACAGTCTCTTGGCAAAACAAGGGGCAAATCCTGCTGCCCACGAGTTAAAACAAATGCAAGGAAAATCATATGAAGCCAGGATCCATACTTACCAATTTATCCTTGTCTACAGTAAACGGAAGAATTAAGGCTCTTCTTCGCTCCATCATGGTCTTCAGTTTGGTAAGGCACAGCTATAGCAGGGGTTTGGCTGTCACAAGCCCTGTCAGGTCAATCTCTGTGTGATAAGAAAAGTAGAAGTAAATGCAACGTACCAAAATAGCGTAACGCCTATAAAGTGATCCTATACTGGTGGGAACATAGTTTTTTTTCCAGGTAACAAGTATTTACACATGTTCAGCAGAACATTAGGGCTCCATTTGCAACTTGATATTTCTTATCCGTTTGTCTGGAAGTGACTGGTTTGTTGTTATGATGAAAGGTCAACCAGTCATGAAGAAACGGCTGTGGCTTCCTCAAATGTAATGTTGTGTTTTATCTAAAACCCCTAATTTTACAAATAAACAGAACAAACATTAAGTAAAAACACACACCAGGGAGTCTGTGGCCTTTCTTCGTCGATTTGATTCATTTTTACTAGAAACTATTAATGAACCACTAAATTAGATGGCCAGTGCTCCTTAAAGTGGAGATTTATTTATTCAGACAAAACACTAACACAGTGGTTTTAAATTCTAGCAAACAAAGAAGCACTGGTGGAGAAACAAACTAGTAAATTCCCAACGGAAACAAACCCACAAAAGATCGCACATCTTCCGCCGGATGTGTGTCGTTAATGTACCACGGCAAAGTTAAGTGAATAGAATCAGGCACCATTGCAATATTGGACAACATTCAACGTGTTTTCAACCAAATAGATGTAAAGTACAAATTGAGGGAAGAGTCAATCAAACGAGTCAATGTACGAACCGGCAGCTCAGCAGAACGTGTCTTTTTGTTGCTAAAGCTCGTGTTTACGTTGAACAAACTGCACGTGTAGAGCGTCTTATGCTGTATTCTGCTCATCTACACCCACGCCAACCACGTGTTCGATGTGAACGTCGTTCTAGTTTCAAGCGGATGGGCACCACTACAAACAACACAAAGTGCCAGTCTCGGTTTGCTACCGCTAGCAATCAGTGCTAGCCACGTTAAAGCTACCTTATCCATGCTAAACGTAGACGACCTGCAGCTGACCCTGGATCAGGACTTCACTCTACATTAGTACAGAAAATATGAGAGGAAACAAACAAACTACCTCAGCGCAAACGCCTCCACCATCAACTTGCACCACATCTTGCTTTGTAGGAACCTGCAAACAGGGCCGTCAGTAATTTCTTGTAACATCCGGTGTCCACCGGAAGTGGACGCCAGAAAATAATTACTGAAAACACAACGATGGGATAAAGAGTTCCAGGACAGGGTGGACTAATATACAATAATATATTATATCAGAGGTTATGTCATTGTTTATATTGTGACTTGATGTTGACCAATCCTACAAACATAACAATAGAACCTCGTTTCTAAAATTATTTCAGTTTTATTATAATTAGAAGACCTGAAGTGAGAAGCTCTTCTGAGGTCATGTGAGTATTTGTGTTGAAGTCCGGATTCTCATTAGGTCAAGTAAAGAGGTGGATTTTTTCTCTGGTGCTTATGATACAAATTTTGTAATTGCAACAAAGAGTGTTAGAAACCATTAACCTTTGTCACAATATGATACTTTTATTTTGATCCAATGCTTTTACTTTTGTTTTCCACACTCACCATGACTAAGCAATGTTCTGCTGGCAAGTTAAGGCACTGGTGAACAATGGCTGAATTACCTGCAGGGAAAGTGTTCCCATCACAATTTAATAGTGTTAAACATTAAATTGCACTACATTTAACCTTTTTAAAGAAATGTATAAACTTGAAAAATCATATTCATAACTTGAATAAACATTAATGATAGTTTGTAAGTTTCTGTTTCATATTTATGTAAGATCTGGATGGAGTTAGATCATAATCTAAGCTCTCTGCTTCTGTTCTTTTGTGGCAAGATGAGTTTCAATCATTTTTAAAAGCATAATTGGAAAAATGAAAAAAAATATGCAAATTTCTTGGTCATATTTTTGTCTTTATTTGTTGATACAGCAGCAAAACATCAGGCTTACTAGGCCCCTAGACAGAGGTTTGGGAGTACGCCGTCAAACACTGCAGTATATCCTGTAATTTAAAACATTTTCAAAGAAAACATGTTGCAAAACCAAATACATCAGTAACAGAAAGATGTGAACTTTATTTAACCGTGTAAGTGCAGAGCCCAGAGAACTAATTAGCTCTGTGTTGTGTTGTTGTTAGTTGTTACTGTTTGAATTCCTGCTGTGGTTAATTAACATGTTTGCTTTGACAAAGGTCTAAACAAAGGCCCCTGAGAGCAGAATGGACACTGGAATGACAACCGCTGGAATAAAAATATGTATATTTTCTTACTTGCTTACTTATAATATTAGCACACTGTTTTTGTAAACTTTAGTTGGTGACATTATCCACTAAAGTGACCACAATGCCAGTGTCCAGGGTGACCTTTAACGTCAAGAGCCGCATTTTGTGACCGGTGTCACAGAGGATGAGCCAGAGGCTACTGCCCCCCCGACACCCTCTTCAGATCCCAACATCAGTGCAGCTCCATTTTCTGTGGATTCATGTCTTTCACCTAAGAACAAAATAAAAACCCGCTGAATTAAAACCTGTGGTACCTAACCAGTAAAGGTTTGATTTTAGTTTTAAGCCATGAAATACATTACGCACTGAACTATAGCAAACACATCTGTAGTAGTGACGACAGTCTTCAGAGGTACTGTTTTCAGCTGTCATACCTGTAGAACTATGTGTTGCGGTAATGGACCTCTCCTGCTGCGCTCTCTCAGCAATGGAGGCCCGAATCCTCCGCACCACATAGGTGCTGGCTGAGGTAGGAAGCAAAAACAGACATTATTCTTCTTATTATATAGTTTAGTATATGTATTGGTTCACTTAATAAATGCCAAATTAATCAGCATGAAATTATTGAAAAAAATCAGTTAAAGGCAGACATTGATTCCACAAAAACATTTCTTCAGATATTTGCTGGTTACGATTTAATATAGTACGGTATTAAACACACAAGGACAATGACTATAGAAAGATTTTTAGGTTTCTAAAAACCTGTTGTCATCCTCATTACGTATCATATATTCGTATGTAAAAAGCTGTAAAGCTAAACACTGAGTGATAGACAAACCTTTTATGATCAGTCACACCATGATTTTGTCGTTTTATTCGATACGTTAGAAAACAACAGTAACCGCTGGTCCAATGCGGAAATACGCGCTTTCCTGCCGACGTTAACCAGTCTTCTCTTTATATAGAGTTTACGGCGCAAAAGCGCAGCCAATGGTTACATATAAAGGGCGGGACGAGCGGACCCTTCTGCATTCTGATTGGCTCAGCTGAGACACAATAACACAACACGTCCCAGAGAGAGCGACATAAAAAATACATGTGGAGGTGCACAACATCATCAGATTGTGAACAATAGTTGGAAACTTTATTCTTCATATTATTAAAAGCTATTTCCATTAGATGCAAACGTAATGACTTAGTCATTACAATTGTTTTTACTTATTATTTATGTAGGTGACAGCAAAATGTAATATTTATGTATATATAGTTATATACACAATAAGACAACACTATTACTGCTGATAATAAAAACAAGGTAGAGAGAAGAAAGAAGGACAAATCAATCTGCAGTTTCCTGAGAATGTTTGCTCACACACCTTGGATAGAATGGCCTCAAGGATTAAATTAAATTGGCAAAAAATATTCAAAAGGACATTATTGGGATTCACCACGTCCCCTCAATGTCCACTATGCAAAGAAACACATCTTGTTTTACTTAATAACCAACCACTCACTCATTTGAATCACTCCACTCTCATAAGGGTCACTAGAGAAAATACCTTAATGGAAATTTACAAACTCCATAACAATTTCTTAAATGAGACAAAGCTTACTGAACAGAAACAGCCTCTGGGTGTAATAATTTATTGCCAGGTATTACATTGCCATTTACAGAGCTTCATTTATTCAGATTTTATCCTAACAACTAATGTTATAATCAAGTTTTATGCAATCGATTTAGTAGTTTTCACTTGGAACAGAAGCAGTAGCCCCCTCACATCTCACAATGAGAGTACAGCAGTTTCTCACATAGTTGTATTTTCAATATATACACATAGATTTAATTTAACTTTAAAACAGTTTCACACATCAAGACAAGCACAACTTCAAACAGAAACCAGACAATTTCCATCCTTTCATAACATCACAATAGTTTTTACAATAAAAATACAACTGCAATCACCAGGGAAAAAACAAACAAACAGGAGAATTAAATTATAAGGAATGATGTGAACTGATGATGATGTTAGTCTGAGGGAGGGAAAGTCAGAATTTGGTCAAGGTTTCCAGTGGAGGAGGATATCTAACCTCATAATGAAGATAAAATTCAGACTCAACTACCGTGTTACAAACAAGTGGTGATTCAGTATTAAGTCCATACCCCATCAAGCCATCACATTTATTTTCCCACTAAACAAGAACTCACACAAAACACAAATGGTCACAAGATAGACCCCAGGGGACAGCTGGAGATGGACAGGACTTAATCCATCCTGATCTTCTGATTTGTCATCCTGTAGATGATGCTGTCGTAGCCTGGGTCCATGTTCCACAGGTTGTAGGAAATGACGATGACCGCGATAGCCAGAATGATCATCAGCCATAGCACAATGTTGAAAACCACAGCATAGTCAGCCCTGTACTTGTAGGCCCGGTTGTATGGGTCTTCATTTTTCTAGAGAAACAATTACAATAGGTTATGTTTTGCCAGATGACCTGCTCATGACTAAGCTTTTGGTGATTGCCTCCTGAATTTAACAAACAACTATACATTAATCTATCGGATGACAGCATTTCTCTGTAGGCACACGTGTATGCATTAAACACTAATGTGGTTAACAATTAAGACGGTCTGCCTCAGACTTACAGTCTGACTAGATTGCAGGATGGAACGAGACTTCCTGGTCAAAGGAGCTTCAAACATTTTCACTGTCACAACTTCCACGACAGCATTGTTGCCATAGAGACCATACACCTCTTCCCCAAACTATAGTGGAAAAGACAAACACATGGATAAAAAACAAATTCGTGGCACCATTGAGTAGATTCAGTTCATTATTTTATTGTCTCCTTACCTTCTGCAGGACAGAGGCCAGGATGGCAGTGGCGTCACGATACTGAGGAGAATCTTCGCCATAGAGCCGGCTCAGCTCCTCCAGGCCTGACAGCTCCAAGGAGTAGAGATCAGGCGAGTGGTCCTTAGCTAAATGCCTGTGCCTTTGTAACTAAAAGAAAGGAAATCAACCAAACTATCTGCATTTTTATATAAAAAAAATATATATTTTTTCAGTGTGTTGAACTTACCAGAGCTGTGATGTCATGCAGTACTTGAACCTCAGACAAGAAGAGCAGATCAGCCTAAAAAGATGATGAGCATGATGAGTATCATGACGCTCCTACTACTGCACATATAAATAGATAATTTAAATAGAATATGGTTATATAACATGTTTATCGTAAGAAATATGCTACAAAAAGACATTAAAAAATGCTGCAATGTGTAACTGACCTCTGAATTTCTGCTAAGAGAGTTGAGGGGCAGGGAGGCCAGCACAGAGCCATCCTGGGACAGACGAGCACGGATCTGCTGCAAAGTGACTGGTAGGTCCTCAAATACGGCATTGGCTTTTCCAAGCATATACAGCCTCTGAGAGCGAGCGAGAGAGAGAGAGAGGGGGGGGGGGATATTATAGGACCTTAAAAGAAATGGGCAACATACAATTGAAGAGATGACATGGATGGAAGGTAGTACCTCCTCACTGGGAGCCAGTTGCAGCACTACAGGTGTGTCTTCAGCAAAAAGAGAGTGAACTGTCTCTGCAACATTATCCAAAGTGAAGGGCACCGGCTGCCAAATAAAGAAGAGAACATTTTAAAGTAACTCCTTTAAATTACTTTGCAGTAGTTAGTTAGCTATTTTATGTCAGCATATGTGTTTGATGTGCAAACATTCACACAAGGCCTTACTCACATTCTCCAAGGGGTAAGAGGCCACGCTCTGAGGCAGAACCAGGCTATCAACTCCTCTGACCACCAACAGAACATTAGCACTGGGACGCCGGAATAAAGAACCAGAGCGGAGGCCGGACCAGGACAGATCCTGCACAAACACACAGAGTCTTTGAAGATTTGGCTAGGACCGCATCCCTATTATCTTGTTTTTAGTGAATAATAAAGCACCTCTTGAACAGAAAAGCCCATTGTTAAAGCCACCAAGTCTGGGATCTTCTCCCCAGAAACAGGCCAGTCTCCTTTCTGGAAGGACACAAAGTCCGGAGCCTGTAGCACTGTAAAAGTGTCTCCATAGACACCTGTGGGGGAAAAAAATACTAATTAAATTTAAAAACAAATATGACAGGAGATGCCATATGTGGTATTAAAATTAAATAAACAATATGGTCAAACTTTATGCATACATGTTAAAGTTTCATTTTACTTCATATGGGTATTTGAAGTTGTAACACAAACATTGTGAATGACAAGACCACCAATATATAGAAATGAATGTATTTAACTAAAAATGTTTCTATTTTACATATTTCTTTCATACAGTGGTTCACCTCCCCTCTCGCAATGTAGGAAAGTCACAACTTGCATCACTTCTCTCTGTTGTACAGCTTATAAAGAGCACTGAAGCAAACCAGCGTGTAACAATATCCAATTACGGTTTGGGTGAATAAAGTTTCAGTCGCAGAGCGATATCTTGAGATAATACAGGTTAACTAACTAATAACTGTGCACTACAGGAAACACCCGCAGCAGCTTCTCGCCAGTCACACTGGACCTTCACGGATCAGAGTAAAGAAAACCAACCAACATCACAGCCGTGTGTGTACGGAGACAAGACAACTCGTGACAGAGAACTGACGATGAAGAGGAACTACCCTTTTAGAGTCAGTCACATGACGGGAGACTATTCCGTAAATTAGTAACCTGCTGCAAACGGGCATATAAGTTATGTCTCCCATTTAACTAAATACGTTCTGAAATGTGTTACACTTCCCTTGTCTACACCCGATGCAGCTCACTAACGAGCTGAGGTAGCGCTAGCAAGACGGTAGCATTTCTGACTTCAACCTGCTTGTTAGTAGTTACCTAGTAAAATAAATTCACTACTAAAACAAAATACAGGTCGTACATTTACACCACAGCCTATGCGGCAGATTCAGAATTTAACACCGAGCAAGCAAGCGATGCTAACGATGTCCCTGGCGTTTTTCCAAATACGATGAATATATTACGATACTGCGTTACAGTTGGTGGAGAAGTCACTACTTTGTGTAATACTAGATCTCCTACCGGTTGTTAAAAAGAAGCAGAAGACAAACACCACGGAAAATCGAGCCTTCATCCTTCGGAAGCTTGTCGGCGACATCTTTCTCCTTGCTCTAGCACAGATCAGCTGACCTGACGTCACCACGGCGCAAAGGACGACGGGAAGACCGATTGTGGAAAAACAGAGCAACTAAGTAAGAGGATGTTTATAAAAATGAGCAAATACATCCAAAGAATCTGTGTAAAGATGGCAGAAGTCAGAAAATGTGAGGAAGTTGATCATTTTATAGGAGACACCAATAAATATAAAACGCCTAAAATAAATAATATATCATAAATTATAAAACAACAACTGAGGTTATGAGTGAACACTGAAACTTTACATATTCATACTTTTAATATTTGACCCAAGTACATTTTACAAAATATTTTAACAATAGGACACGTCCTGCCCCTGTACAGACGTTGTGTGAGTGTGGTATAGTGGTTGTTTGTTGCTTGTTTACTGGTTGGCATGATGCAGGACAGTGGTGCCCCAGTCAACAACCCACTGGATGTTCGTTGTTATACTGTACACAATCATCTGACTCTTATGCCCTTTAGTGTTTGGTTGCACAGTCAGTTTAAGTTATTCTATGTCAGCGTTATTCAGGTTCACTCTTATATCATTTTCATTTTAGCTGATTGAAAGCCGGTTGGTACCGTAAATGGCAAATATCAAATTTAGTCTAATTTTATTTAGACCTGAGTTGTGTTCAAGCACTTAGCCTTATACACACAAATTTCTCCAGATGATGCCCTCTAGAGGACTTTTCAGTTCAAGCGATATCAAATAGTTGCTTTGTTTAAATATTAAAGTTTACCTTTAAGTTGATGTAAAACCACATATAAATGTTTGTCAAACTTTCTGTTGCTTCTGTGAGTGCAGGTAAAGCATATATTTTACATATTCCCCTAGAGTACTATGTAGAAAATCCTAAAATCTCACTAATCAGTTAATTCACAAAACTTACATTTGCACAACTTAACAGCAACATGTTAATGGAAAGATTTACATTCAGATCTAGATTCTAATGTTTAACTTGTTCCTGAAGCTATTTTCACTTACATGATGTGCATGTATGAACGCTTAGATACTTATTAGGGCATTTAGTATGTTGCCTTATCTATGCAAGTACTTGGTGCTGCTCTGTTAAGATGGATATTGGTCAGGGAGGAGGCCTTGTGCACCTTTAGCCACAGCTTATGACCATCTTACTGCGGCGTGTGTGTCCTGAGCAACCGAGATCTAAAAAGGTGAACTCTATTTGTTCCACATCCCACTTTGCTGTCTGACAGCATTTTGTCACCTCCGTGACCTCAACCTGCTCTTGTTAACCGGGCTGACGCAGCTCTGCTGGGAGACAGCAGCTAAAGCGCTGACCTCACCCTCTAAAGCCCCCTGCGTCTTCCCTGCTAAGTACCAGACGCATTGCACAGACTCAGGCTTGACATCACCCTGAATCCTCATTTCACTCAGCCTTTTCTCATTCTTCAGAAGGTTTCTCTGCAGCTTTGTGGCCCGAGGGACTGGTTCGGACCCTTGTACTGCTCCACTGTCAGCATGTAGATCAAGTAAAACCTTGACGTATGTTGGTCTTTGCTGCAGATACTTGGAAAGAAAGAATTTAGTCGAGTCTCTCAATCTTTTGACTTTCTTCAGTTTGGTCACATTTGGACATTTTTTCTCGCTTTCCAATTGTTATCGGACATAATTACCTCATTAAAGTAACTTTCAAACTAACAGACAATTTAAGGTGAAATAATTAATACACTTTCCAAGTGTTACTTAATTTGAATTAACACTGCAAGTGATCAGGTTTCCCTTGTTATATTACGTTATTTCCATCGGTTTGATGAACACCGTAAACACTTTGAGGCGTTCGTTGGACACTAGAGGGAGTTGCAGGCCACAAGCGTTTTACCGATCACCAGCAGCAAATGAGCGACAGTTATCGCGGTACACGGTTGCGGAGAGCGGTTGCGCGAGCGCTGAAATACACGAATGCGCCAAAAGATGGCAATGTCGGACCGTGAGAGAGGTCCCGCGGCGGAGACGCGCCGGAGAAGCGGACAATAATTAGGAAAGATTTAATTTGACAGGGCAGCCCAATAAAACCACTCAATTCAATTTAATTTGCCATGACTGACACAATGAGGAGCCCAACGCGCGGTTCATCTTGCTATTTGTATATTTATTTTAAAGCAACTTCTTTTGTAAAATATAAATACAAATTAGGGGATATTTTAATTACAAAGTTAAAACAAAAAATGAACACACCAAAAATTACTTTACTGCAGTAGCCTCCCTGTTATATACAAGCTCTGTGCTGAAGGATGAATATCAACATTATCTTAAAACTTTATAATACAAACGGTTTTGTAGTTTTTCCATGTTAAATTACAGACTAAACAGGAAGCAAAATGTCAGCATTAAAAAAAATAGATACAACAAAAAAGCCCCTGAGGCTCAAGCCAGCGCTGAAGTCCAAGGAGAAGGAAAAAAAAGACATCATGTGCTTCCTATGAACACAAATACCACATTCAATAGTACGCTCAGTACTATCCTGTACAGCTACACACATGCACAATATGCTGCGCGCTCACACTCAGTCACTGACAACACAACTAATCTGTTGCCACACAAACTCTTTCAGAGCAAAACCATGAGTGTCATTCAAATGAAAGAAAAAAAGTCTCAATGTTTTATATTTATATATAGATATATATTTTATTTATACATATATTAATTTATAAAAATAAGACCATTATTATTGAGTCACAAATGTGTATATCCTCAGTTAAAGGAGGGAAACGTGAGAAGCCTGGTTAGCCAGCAGGTTAGTCCATCTGTACAGCGCACCAGTGCCGTCCAGAGCAGCTCCGAAGCGGATAAGCAGGCTAAGGCATGTCATCATTACCCCTGGTTGGCTCTAGAGCAAACTGCTGTTGATAAGGATCATGGTCCGAGTTTAACGGCTCCAGGGGTCAGGATGAGCCCAGCTGCCCCACAGCCTTGAGTCTGTCCTTCAGTTTATCCCCCGGGTGGTCCCAGCGGTCGTCCAGACACTCCAGCGAGGAGCCAAGCAGCGCCGCCAGCTCAGCGCTGTCTTCCACCAGGTCTAGCAGCTCCTTGCTGTCCGGATGGAAGCCCTCCAGCTCCTCTGGGCAGGAGAAGAGCTGCGACAAGGAGGCCTGCCGGTAAAACTCGGCCTCCGCCACAGTCACCACCTCCATGTGGGGAAAGGCCTGGCGGAAGCCGCGCGCGGACATCCGCAGCCGACGGAGCACGTCCGACAGTAGCAGCCAGTTTCTTGGCCTGGAGGAGGAAATAAAGCAGCGTTTAAGAACCAGGGGCCGAAGTCGTGCGGGAACAGAAAACAGGCATGCCTGCAATCAAAGCTCACCCCTGGGAGAGGGACACCTGGATGTTGTAGCAAGGCAGCAGCGGTCGGTCAGAGAACTCGAACTCAAACACCTCCCTTTTATCGTCTTCATCCTCATCATCCGGGCCTGGTGGGTCTGCCAGGATGTCATAGACCCCGCCTTCTTCACTGGACTCTGATGGACCAAAAGAAGCGAAAAAAGAAGCCAATTAATTACCCACTTTACTGCGGAAGATACAGACATGCGCTGCTAGATGGCATAGAAGAGATTTAAAAGTTCTTTGTGAGCACTAGAACACACTGATCAGTACTCACCACACACGGCGCTGCCGTAGAATTCCCAATAAAGCCCCGGGTCGTCATCAGCGCGGCCCTGAAGGTCAGCGAAATAATCTATGGAAAGAGGAGAGGAGCGAAGCCTGTTATTCAAGAGCCCGAGCCCTGGGGACAGGCAACGGGGAAAATACAATTGCCCTTGGAGACAACGGCAGAAAAATGGATAAAACAGAGCGCAGTAAAGAGAAGGGGGGGGGGGGGGGGGGGGGGGGGGGGGGGGGGGGGGGGGGGGCAGTGTCAAGAGTGAAAAAGGGAAACAAACAGAGCAAATGTTTAGGGGAGGGCTGATGGTCAGGGGCCAGTGGCTGTACCACGGGGGAGGAGAGCGACTGTCTCCGCTGGGTTAGAGCTGGCTCAGTTCAGAGCCGGGCTACAGGCGGCTGCCAGGAATCAAACAAGAACCACACACAGGCAGCGAGCGAGCGAGCGAGCGAGCGAGCGGGCGGGCGAGAGAGAGAGAGAGAGAGAGAGAGAGAGAGCGAGCGAGCGAGCACAGACACACACACCCGCACGCACACGCACACAGCGCCGGCTGGAAACAAACAAGCAGAGGGAGCACACACACACACAGAGCAGAGTGTGTATTCAGCACATGCACGCAGACGCGCGCACACACAGGCGCACACACAGGCGCACACACAGGCGCACACACAGGCAGAGCGAGCGCTGGGCTTTGTGCCAGCGCTGAGGCGTGGGGCGTCTGGCGTGTGTTTGGAGGGATTAACGGCCTCCAGATGAGTGGGACCAGGTGGAGGGAGGGCAGCAATCGCTCGCTCTCGCTCATTTTCTCCGGTGCTCAGTCGCTCGCCCGCCCGCCCTCCCTCCCTCGCCACCCCCCCCCACCTCCCTCCCTCCCCCGCTCCGCGTGTCGAGCAACCATCGATCTCTCCATCCGTGCGCTTTTCAAAATTCAACACCACCTTTCCGGCCGTCTACGTATAAATCTTCATTTTGCGCGGTCCTGCTCAACCTTCTGCTGACCGTGAACTTACACCTGTTCATTCTCACCCTCTGATCTTTTCTCCCGTTTCGCTCTGCTAAAGCCTCTGGCGTGTTTCAGATAATCAGGTTTAACTATTTAGGCGTCCATGTAATATTAAGCAGCTGGCGACGGGGGAAGTGCGCGCTTTCGTTTCCTCCTCTTGGACGCAGGCGCGCGTCGTTTCGGTTCGGCTGCGGACGCAGACGGCTTCTCCTCCCATCGCTGGCCCGAACGCGGGCCGCGTCGGGCGCGAGCGCGGCCGCCTCGCGGCGCGGCACGCACGCATGCATAAAGCGAAGTCTCCAGCCAGAGCGAAGCCCATTTCCACACGTACGCTGAGCAAACACAGCCGGCGTTGCTAAGTAACCAGACAGAGGAGCTCAGAGGCAGCAGCGTGCGCCCTAGCGGGCTGAGGCTCCCCGTCTAACAGGTGGTCGAGGGAGGGGGAGGAGGAGCGCAGCACCAGAGGCACAACGGGACGACAGACGTCCAGAGGTGGATGAACAGAAGCCAAAGCGTTTACCCTCGGCCTCTCTCAGGAGCCACGTCCTCACACAGGGCGCATCGCTCCCAGGCAACACATCAGGATCTGTGTGTTTTGCCTGAGCGTTGGGGGCTTTTAGTGGTGAGCCTAATGTAATGAGACGTTCATGACGGGACTGAGAGGCTCGTCGGGTCCTACCGGTGAGGAAGCGCTCCATGCCGTCGCTGTGGGTCATCTTGAGGAGGCCGCGGCCCGAGTACGTGGCCAGGGTGGGGTCGGCGCCGTAGGACAGCAGGACTCGCACCACATCCAGGTGGTCGTTCTCCACGGCATCGTGAATCGGTCTAGACACACAAACATGGACTCACTTTAATTCATTCATTCATGGGACGCATTTAAATACATGAACGGAAATAAAACCCTGACACTACACCTTAAAGGCCTGCATGCAGAGCCCTGTACATTCTAATAAAGCAGTAGCCTTTGCCATTTAAAACTGCAGCTAACTTAAACCCTTTCTATTTCTAAGCGAGACTCAAAGTGACTTAATTGATGACTACGCCTCAGCGTCCTTCATTAGGCTGTGTCCTCGTTACCTCGTGCCGTCCTGAGCGCTGCAGTTGATGTCGGCGCCGTAATCCAGCAGGTGCTGGACGATGCTGAGCCAGCCGCGGGCGCACGCCTCGTGGAGCGCGCAGTAGCCGGCGTAGTCCCTGTGGTTCACCTCACACACCCGGTTCTCCAGGCAGTACAGCACCACCTCCTAGAAGAGAGCGACACAGGGGGAGAGTCGGGTTTAGCGCCCGGAGTGCGTGTGTGTGCGCGCGCGTGTGTGTGTGTGTGCGTGCGCTGAATAGAAGCATGCGTGGCAATAACCCAAACGCGGAGGCAGACGGAGCAGACGCAAATGCAAACAGTCCTTCCCTTAACAGCTCCTGTGGGAGAGAAATTAGGGAAAGGAGGAACTGAGTATGTTCCAGTGCCAGACAAACGCACGCACTCATACACAAACGCTCCATAATACTGGCGCTGGCGCCAGGACCCATCGATGAGACTAAGTGTGACTCAACTGCGTGGAGCCTGCCAGATTCACGCGCGCATTAGAGAGCGCGCCGCGGCCGCGCCTGGACGACACCGTGGCAGCCAGTTGCGACGGCTGGGCTCTGGGCGCCATAATGGAAGCGGAACAAAGGGATTTGATAGAGGCGCTGCAGAGCCGGGAGCGCTTTTCTGGTCTAGGCCTGTGACAGTTGGGCATCCAGCGCGGAGCCGTCGGACCGGTTTTTATTGGGCTGGAGCGGCGTCTGAGGAGGCGCAGGCGGAGCGCGGCGCGGCCCGGTGTTGATGTGGGGCCCGGCTGTCGCCAGAGCTGTGTCCTGTTTCAACACCGCGGCTACGGGTCTGCTCAGAGCGACGGCTCCATGCGGGACTGGACAGAGGCGCTTGCAGAAACTACCCAATTTCATATCTATTTTAATAAGGAGGAATCTGTATGCGAGGCTCGTACATCCAGACGCACTCTGTCCTGCTAACAGTTCGGTGCCGAGGGGAGGAGAGCTGCTCATCTGAACCTGAGCAATGACTCCAAACTTCCATTTCTATGCTAATTTTAGCCTGCCGTCTAGCCCAAGTGTTTATCTCCCTCTCTCTTTCAGCGCCGGGTGGATGGAGGGGAGGGGAGGGGAGGGGAGGGGAGGGAGGCGACGGCAGGAAACGGGGAGAAAAAAGACTGACAGAAGGATGAGCGGTTAGAGAGGGAGGACGAGCGGGAGACGCGAGAGGCAACACCCCAACAGATGACAGATAAATGAATCTGTGGATGAAATCTGCCGGGGCCGTCCTCTGGGCTGAAGCTGATAATAACAAGAGATGAAAGGGTAAGGTGGGAGGGGGGGGGGGTGGCGGAGGCCAAGGGGGAGGTGTAGTGACACGGAGGACAATCGGAGCTGGGGAGGAAGCGAGACAATGGGGAAGAGAGGAAAAGTAGGGGATTGAGAGGCAGAGCGAGACAAAGTGGTGGGGAAGGAGAGATGTGGAGGGGAGGGAGGGAGGGAGAGGGGGAGGAGGGGGGGAGGCTAGGGTGGGACGACGCTCCAACTGGTTTTCGCTCGCTGCCAACACTCTGTTTGCCTGCTGGAGAGAGATTCAGGAGCGCGGTGCCGAAGCTCCCCCTCTGGGGGATTCCATTCGCGCCGTGTGTGTGCATGCGTGCGTCTGTCTGCGAGTGAATGGGAGCGAGTGTTGGAGAGACGGCCGGCGCGAGAGTGTTGATATGCAGCTCTGCGTGCGTGTGTGTGTGTGTGTGTGTGCGCGCGCGCGCCTGTCTCTGGGCTGCGGACGGCTTTGCGGGTGTGGCTGTGGAGGAGGTGTAGCGCTAAACCTCCGGAGCCGTGTTTAATATCGCTGGGAGAGAGCGAGGAGCTTAGCACGAGAGCCCCGGCTTCCCGCCAGACACACACACACACACACAGACACACAGACGCACACACAGACACGCACACGCCTCCGCAGTAAAATGAGACACGCTCCCCCCTCCCCTCGCCTTCCCTCCGTCCTCTAATCTCTCTCTCTAGAATGCTTCCCTGCGCTCGCCTGCAATCAATGCATCACTCAGACATTTAACCCCTTGCAGCGCCGCCTCGCATCGCGCCGTTGTGTGTGTGCGCGAGTGCGTATCGCATGTGCAGGTGATGCATGAGCGGCTTTTCCTGTGAGATGAGGAGCCAAAAGCGGTAAAAGCCGGTGCGTGCCCAGACAAGAGCCGCGTGTGGATGTGTGAGTGTGCGAGAGCCAGCCTCTCGCTGAATGACTGCACGGGGGGAAACAGAAGAAGTCTGAGAATCCAGCCACCGATCGTCTCAGTCAGTCTCACACCAACCTACACGCAAACCTAAGCCACGAGAAGAATGAAAAGGAGGCAAGAACCACCATAATCACCTGTTCTGGTTGTTTTGTGATGAAAAATGCCTCCGGTCTCAACGACTGCCCTGCTCTGCATATTAACACTCATAGGCGAACAAACCAAATGACAACAAGGGGCAGAGGCGCCTCAGAGCGAAACACACTCACATCCTGAGTTACTGAGAACTTGGTCACGTTAGTGGAGATCGTCAGCGAGATGCAAGTGTTTGATGTGTGCGAGTGTGTGTCGTCTCGTCAGAAAGTGAAGCAAGTGAAATGTCCCGATCGCTAAAACGAGCAGCGTGTGCATGAGTCACTGGGTCTCCACTGACCCCCACAGTTCTGGTGTGGATTCCCCGCTCTGCGCCCGCGCTTCTTAGAGGTTAGTGATCAGGTTAGCGTTGGAGTCAAGGGTCAAGAGCGCTCGCCATCAGTCAAATGTGCACATTTGCAAGTCAGAGTTCACCGAAGTCGACCCAAATGAGATTTATTTCTCCTCTAGAAGTGAATCCAGCCATCACATATACAGCTTTACTCTCGGATGCTGGTCTGCCTGGGCTCCAGAACGCAATCTAGTTTCTTTGTTTGCTCGGATCATACAGGGATTTGAGAAGGAAAATCAGAAGTGATTCATGGGAGGAGAATAAATGACAGATTGCACCTTTATCTGAGCTTTCAATGGGCAGAGCTGAGGGGCCCTGAGCCCCGGCATGAGAGGGATGAAGACATCCGCAGAATCTCTCCTCATTACCATTTCAAATGCTCAGAGAGCGAGGCAGACGAGCGAGCGAGAGAATAAAAGGAGAGCGAGGGAGGGAGGAAGCGAGAGAGTGGGCTTTCATGTGCAGAGGCACGGATCGAAAAACTAAACGAACATGAAATATGCACAGTGTCGGCTGGGCATCGGGAACAGAATCCACGCGCGGGGTAGCGGCGTGGATTCAATTACATGCGCGTGTGCATGAGGCGGCGCCGCGTCCTGCGTGCGGAGGTCTGGACACAGAGGAAGCCTGTGCTCGTAGCGACCGGTGTTTCTCTGCGCATGTGTGCTCGCAGTCAGCATGTGGGCTGCGTGTGTGTGTGTGTGTGTGTGTGAGGTGACTCTTAATTTGCATGAGCAGGTCTGTGTGACTGTGTGACAGCAGCAAGTGTGGGAGCGTCGTCTCACTGTGCAGCATATGGAAAAGAACGCGTCAGGATGCCTGTGCTAGGGCTTAGGTTCGTAACGGGCGTCTCTGTGTGTGTGCGCTTGTAATCAGCCTGTGAGGTGTGTGTGTGTGCGTGCGTTCGTGCCGCCGTCTCTCAGGCCTTCATATCTCCCTGCCTGTGTGTGATAAGCCCAGAGCTTGCGGCGCTAAAACACCAGCATGAGACAAGCGCTCGCCGCATCTACAGGCTTGTATGCGAGCCTGTGTGTGTGTGTGTGTGTGTGTGTGTGTGTGTGTAGACGGTATGCATAAATTGGTGTGTGTCTTAGCGCACATCCGTGTGTGTGTGTGTGTGTGTGTGTGTGTGTGTGTGTACGTGCGTGCCCCAGGGGTCTGCCCCAGGCTTATCACACACAGGCAGTGAGAGACGAGCTTCCTGAGAGAGGGGGAGAGAGAGAGAGAGAGAGAGAGAGAGAGAGAGAGAGAGAGAGAGAGAGAGAGAGAGAGAGAGAGAGAGAGAGAGAGAGAGAGAGAGAGAGAGAGAGGGAGGGAGGGGGAGGCAGGGGTGTTGTTTGCGCAGCGGTCAGAGCCTTGTTTGTGTAGTCTCAGGTTTTCTCCTCCCTCCTCCCCACTTCCCTCTCCGCACGCGGAGCGAGCAGGAAGGGAAAAATGCGAAGAGGGAATGAAAAAGAGGGGGGGGGGTGGCGGGGGGAGGAAGGCAGGAAAAAAAATGTTCGAGAGAGACGCATAAATCAGAGAGACGAGCCGGCTTCTCTCCAGCACGGCTGACTGAACCCTGCTGCTGCGCTGCACCCTGTGTGCGCGTGAGCGTGCGTGCGGGCGAGCGAGCGAGCGAGGGAGAAAAACAGCCGCCGCCACTGCTAACCACAGTCACCACGGCACATTAGAGGGCCATTAGAACGCGATTATACTCCCAGTGCTTACCTCTCATTCACACTCCTGCTCGCTCCCACTCTGACTCGCACACACGCGCGCGCGCACACACGCACACACGCACACACGCACACACGCACACACACACACACACACACACACACACACACAGACACACACACACAGACACACACACACACACACACACACACACACACACACACACACACACACACACACACACACACACACACACACACACCTCATCATCATAAATGTGCACAACACACACACACACACAACCATAAAGCAACTGGTTAATGAGCAACAAAAGATACCCACACCTATTTACAGTTCTGTGAAGATACCTCTGCCAGCGATAAAAATAATCACTCATACGCAAAAGCAGAGTCAAGCGTCAGACAGTATGGACACGCGGCGCAACGTGCTGCTCAAGTGCAATTAAAGCCAATCAGATCAATAAAAGCGTTCGCCAGACGGGTCAGCGGTGAAGGGGGGTGAAGCGTTTAGGCACACGAGCAGAAACAAGTGATGATGAACAACGAGACAGTGGGCGACTTTAATTAAATGCTTTTAGACTAATAGGAAGTGGGAGATTCGGTAGAATATACACAAGTGTCATTCTTGTTTTTTGCGGAGACTGAGAGGATCTTATTTAGAAGCGAACGATCGGCAGCTACACACAAAGGAAGAAGGGGAAAAAAACCTCCCGATGCTAGAGAGAGGCAGCGAGCATCAGTCTCCGTATAATGATCCCACCGATCCCTCATGCTGTCTGCGCTCGCACGTGCACGTGTGCGTGTGCCTGCGTGTGTCACACTTTGCCTCACGGAAAATTAATGAGATGTGAGAGCGGAGCAAGGCGAGAGGAGGGGTGGCGGGGAGGGGGGAGGGAGGGGGGGTGCGTGCGCTCGCTCGCTCGCTCGCTCGCTCGCTCGCGGGTGTGGAGGAGGAGGGGTGCCAGCGACAATCTGAGTCACAAAGAGAGGAAGAGAAAGAGAGCGCTGAGAGGAAAGAGCGCGTAGAGGAGCGAAAAAGATGGAGCGTGGTGAGAAGGAAGCGTGAGCAAGGGTGAAATAGGGAAAATGGTAGAAAGAGGAAGAATGGGGCAGATGTAAGAAAAGAATAAGATGGAGAGAGACAATTTGATATAAAAAAAAAAAAAAAAAACAGAGGAGCTAAAGTCTGCGAAAGTCACAGGCAGGAACAAAGCAGAGGGAGAAAATGAGCTCAATTGAAGTGTAGGAGTATGAAATGTGCAAAGAGAAAGCGATAAGGAGGGAGGACGACTTCCAGAGAAGCCCATTACCTCGTAGCCCAGACGCGCCGCTCTCTGGAGCAGCGTCTCGCCGGCGTTCTTGTTCACGATCAGCCGCCGCGCCTCCGGCGGGATGGGGCGCACCGCGGGGGGCTCGGCGGGAGGGGTCCGGTGCAGCCCCAGCACCTCTGGTGGGACGCCGCACGTTCTGCCGTTCGCCTGGGGCTGCAGGGAGGGCGGACAGAGCGCGGCGGGGGAGCAGGGCTTGACTGGAGAGCCCGGGTAATGATTAGGAGAGGCGGCTCGCTTCCTCACAGCGCTGCGCTGCTCACTCAGCTGTGGAGAGCGTGAGAGAGGGAGAGCGTTACAGCCCCTGCCACATAGCAGACGGGACACACGTTCACTCAAGGGCACACGGATGGGTTTACACAAAGACACACACACACGCACACAGACACACAACTATAATAGTCCAAAATGAATCCACGAAGCAAAATGCCATCCACAACACAACTTGCCCCTCTAGCTCATTTGTATGCCACCTCTACTTTAAATCCAGATTTCTCATTTCCGTCTGTGTTTACGTACGATTATTGTGTATTTAAGACATGCTATGCATCGGCGAAAAGGCACACACGCACGCGGCTTTCACACCAACTGTTCACATCGCAAACACCGCAGGTTGGCACGCCGCTTTGTCTTTAACCGCTAAACCAACAGAGCCCTCGGAGTGCGGCGCACGAGAGTCGGCGTGCGTGCGTGTGTGTGCGCGCGCACGTGTGCGTCTGTGGAATTCCGTGTCGGAGCAGCTGTCAGGCTGAGGAGGAGCCGGGGAGGAGAGCTGCATGGGCGGAAAACAACTAGCCTTCTTTTTTCCCCCCCTCAGTTTTTCCCCTACGCTCCTTTTTTTTTCCTCCCCTGCCTTTGAACTCCGGCGCTCCGTGCGCTCGACCACGGCTGCCACATTCCTGACTGTGTTAGCGAGAAAACGTGTGCGCAGCCTTGTGTTCAGCGCCGAGTGCGACGTATAATTGCTCCGGG
Organism: Betta splendens; assembly: GCF_900634795.4. Classification (NCBI taxonomy): domain Eukaryota; kingdom Metazoa; phylum Chordata; class Actinopteri; order Anabantiformes; family Osphronemidae; genus Betta; species Betta splendens. The sequence continues at coordinate 5,769,220 of NC_040899.1, read as the reverse complement.
GCTTTGTTGTTATGTCAGGAATGCTCGCTCACACACACACACACACACACACACACACACACACACACACACACACACACACACACACACACACACACACACACACACACACACACACAGCCACCAATGACACTCGTTTGACAATTAAGGCCAGAGACAAACACACACGCATGCGGGCGCTCCGCAGGGAGTCGCTAAGGGCACGGGGAGGTCAAAGCTTCAGCAGCCCTCCAAACATTGTAAACATACTTCCTTCCTCTCGCCCTCCCTCCCTCTCCCAGCTGCATAATCAGAGGCGCCGACAGGCATACTGAAGCAGACGCTGCTGCTGCAAACATCCAGTCGCCAGTATCATGGCCAGACACCCTATCAGCGCTCACCTTGTCGTCTTCAGCTGCTCCCAGATCAGCCACGCAGCGCTGGCCGGGGCTGGTAGGAGTGACCTCTTTCCTCCTCTCGCGCTCTCGCTCCCGGTGACCGGTGTGTTTGGTCTTGCAGGGCCGTTTGCCCTTGGGTTTGTCCGTGTCGCTATGGCGACGCAGCTTGAGGGAAGGGGTGCCTCCCACGGACGGTTCTGGAGCCGGGGAGGGGGGGCCTCTTCTGGGTTCCTTGAGGCCACGGTCACCTGAGAAGGGGCCCGACGGGTGCGTCCTGTCCTTCAGCGGCACCGGGGGGAGGGGAGACGCCGCCACTCCTAGAACAGGAGGAGAACGAGGGAGGCGGCGTGAGCGGCTGATAGCGCCAGAGCCCAGAGGAAGAGGAGGATGGGAAGGTAGTGCAAGGCCATCTCTCACCCTCTGTTGGTTTATTAATGAGCGCGCGGAGCTGTCTGGGAGCACAGCATGCCTGCTCGCTCAGGAAAAAATAAAAATAAATAAACGCGCACACTTGCATGCGTCGCACAGGCTCGCATAAACAACCCGTGGTGACTGGTGCGTACTCATTGACTGCAGCAAGGACACGGTTATGAGTAATCTCCCTAAACTAATGTGACACTGTCTGGTTTCAGCCTCTTATAGTACATATTTACACAAAAAACAAAAACCGGCTCTTAAAACCACAATGTCAAAGTCTTGTTTAATATGGTAATAGAAATGCATTTCCTCCAAAGTGGCCTTCACGCGGAAAGATACAAGAGTCTGGCCGCGCATTCATCGCCAATGAAAAGCCGGCTTTGTCACGGGGCGCCCCATGCAGAGCGCTGCAGATTCAACAGATGCCCAGTTAACGCGGCGGGGGAAAGTTGAGAAAGGCTCGGCTTCGCGGCGTTCTCCTCCAACGCAACCCGGCTCCAGCCGAACAGGAACTGATTAGCAGCGTCTGGATTCCAGAGGACGGTGGAGATCCAGTCCATTGGTTGGAGATAAGGCATTTGAAAGAGCCGGCTGCTGTCTGACTTTACGTCACACGGGTTGTGACAGCGGCAACGTCCTGCCGTCGCTGTGCTGTGGGTGGAGCAGACACTCGCGGCGAGATTATTTAAAAAAATGAAATAGGCCACAGCTCTGACAGACAAACTGTAGCATTACCACATTCACGGTAACAACACGGCTGTTGCCAGGGTGATGTTATCTAAAAAGGTGAAGAGAGGAAAAAAAAAAACTCGGCCAATCAAGGTCTGTGGTTTCTGCAGGAAACATAAAACCAAAACTGCTTTATTCATTTCCTTTAATCTGTCTTCTGCTCGTTTATTCCCTCCTCCTCCTCTGAGCCTCCCTCTGCCTCGTTTCAGGCACACGAACAAGGGACAGTTCGTCTCGCGCACACGCGCTCGCTTTCTTCCCGCCCTCCGTTTCCCCGTGACTACTCTTGAAAGGGAAAAAAAAAATCATTGATCACACATTAGTCACGCTACACCTGCCTACGCGTATCTCAACCAGCCATGTCCCTCCGCCGCGCTTTCATCGCCCCCCCCCTCGGCCGGCGGCCCCCGTGGACCGGCTGAACACAACCCAGAAACCACACGGGGAGGTTGGGCATTTTAGCTCCAGTCCCTCGGCCCCGGTTTTTGATTCCGCAGCCGTTCCTCTGGCAAAAAGAAGCCTCCCCTACCTAATTTCCTCTGCCACCTCCCCGAAGGCCTGCGGGAAATCCCCCCGAGAGCGACCGCTCAACAAAGAAAGTGAAACGCGGGCCAAAGATAGACTTCCGTCACCCGAGCTGAACTCGCATACAGAAGCGGTTTGCACAGCTCACGGTTCATTCTTACCATTGAGTATCTTCTCGAAACCCAACTTCCTGTTGAGCTCGGCTCTTTGCGCTGCGGCTCTGTCCTCAGGCTCGCCGGCCCTGATCTTGTGCTCCTGCAGGCCCTGGGCGGCGGTTAGCAGTCGGGCTTGTGGCCAGCCCCGCTCCTGTTTGATTTGCGCGCCCTCGGGCGACGCCGCGCCGGCGGTCGGCTTGCTGAGTCGCAGCCCCTTCAGCTCGATGCAGACCTTGAGCTTCCTCACCTCGTCGTCCTCGTCCTCCGAAGGACTGGCCTGCTCGCGCTCGTCTGCAAACCACAGCAACACACAGCTTGAGTTTTCCAGTTCTCATTTTCGGTCATATGACCTCGAACGGCGACGTTCTCTCGGCCTCCAAGCACAACAGTCTCTCTTTCAGGTTGTCTATGAGCGCCGACCTTCTGACACACACACACACACACACACACCACACACACCCACGAGACAGACAGCGACCAGGATGTGAAAGTGACAGTTTGAAGAGTCAAAGGGGAGAGAAGTTAAGACTGTGGTGAAGAAACAAAGCAATAAGACTGGAGGAGCAGAGGGAGAGGGTCCTCCCCCGAAATACACGGGGGACGGGTATTTGACTTGTCTGCCAGTGTCGGGGAAAGCAGGCACAATACCGCATGCCAGAAAAAAGGAAACCCAAACAGATGAGGGGAAAAAAGAAAGGAGATGAAAAGAGAAGAAAAGAGCAGCTTTGAAGAGGGAGGAGGGCGAGCGCAGCGGAGGAACGGCGGAGCTGAAAGAAGAGCGAGAGAATGACTGTCCCTCTTCTCCGCTTCTGTCTTGCACTCCGCTCAAAGGCAGGATTAAACACTTCTCTGAGCTGGCTGCCACACAGAGTGAAAGATGGGACGGCCTGCGTGTGTGTGTGTGTGTGTGTGTGTGGTGGGGGGGTGGAAGGTGGAATTGATTGGGAAGAAAGAACACGTACTTTTCCAAAAACAACAAGCGCGGAGCCGGGACTCGGCATCACATGAGACGAAGGGAAAAGGGTGTGAGTAATGAGACGATGCACAGAAAACAGAAGAAGAAAGGGGGAGGGGGAGGAAGGGGGGGGGGGGGGGGGGTAATTTGAGGGAAATGGGAACGACGTGTTGAACAAAGTCCTCACCCGTAGAGATTTTGGCTCGTTTCTCTGGATGGAGCAGCTCCTCCCGGTCCGCGTCTTCCTGCCCCAGCGGCCGTTTCCTGGTGGGCCCGAAGCCGCAGCCTCCCTTCTCCTCCAGGTAACCTTTGGCCGGGGTCAAGGTCGGGGGCACGCCGTGGGCGCCCTCCTCCCGGCCCCCCCTCCTGGGCCCGTCCTTCAGCGCCGCCTGGCTGCCGCAGCGCACCCCGTCCCGGAGGCCCGGCCCGGGGCTCAGGTGCTCCGGGTGGACCACGCACCTCTGCAGCACTGGGACGCGGTTGTTGGTGTAGGCCGGACGGACGCCTGGGGAGGCAGACGGGTGAGACGGGTGAGACGGGTGAGACGGGGGGCGAGTCAGGCATCAGAGCGGGAGGAGAGCGCGAATGCGGACGGGAACAAAGAGCGGGGGGTCGAGGTGGGGGATTGACGGAGGGAGCGTGCCAGTTTACCACCGGCCGGCTTTTATTCTTCTTTAAAGACAGGCAATAAAAGTTTGATGGGGTAAAGACTCTTTAATCTGACGTGAGCCGAGCCAGCGGCCGCCGCCGCCCGCGCTTCCAGCGAGCGGAGGCAGGAAAACATCCTGCACACTCACTGCGCACGGCGGCTCCCCCTCTCTGTCCTCCCCCACGGCATGACCGCACCACACCCTTCACACAGAGCGTGACTCCCTCCCTCCCTCCCCCCACCTCCTCCGCCTCCGCCTTCCTCTCTCTCCTTGACTCCCTCCCGTCTCTCTCCATGCCATAATTAGGCTCACACGTCAGCCGCGGCCTCGCTCCAACACACAGCTGGGCTCTCAGCCAACGTAACTAACCCCCTCCTCCCTCCCTCCCTCCCGCTCTCTTTCCGTTGCGCTCTCCCATCCGCTTTCACCCACTAGCTCTCCCCCTGCTTTCACCCTCTCTCTCTCTCTCTCACGCAATCTCTCCCCCCTCCCTCTCGATCGTCTCTCCGCGCAGATAAGCACAAAAGGCTTCTTGAAAATAAAACTCCCCCACTCCGTTTCTCTCACTCGCTTGTGCGGCGTAGCTTGTGTAAGAGTGTGTGCGCGCGTGTGGAAAAGTGTCGTTTTTTTTTTTTTAGAGTGACCCCGCTTTGCCTCAGCATTTACGGCGAGTGCGTGTGCACACCTATTGTTTGCGTTGGTCCCTCTCGGAGCGCCCGCTCGCTCGCTCGCTCGCCGAGCGGCTGCATGCGCGGTGTGTGTGGTGCTGGGTTACTCACCCTCCCTGTCTCCCTGCTTGGTGGTGTGTTGGCAGTGCTCCAGCGCTCGCTCCCTGCGCTGGCCGTCTGCCAGCTCCCGTCCTGCTGCCGAGGCAGACACACACACACCGCCGCCCTCCTTCTCCTTTAGCTCCAGCTCCGAGAACCGCATCATTGCCCGCTGCGTGCACATGCACACACAGACACAGACACACACACACAAACGCAGAGAAAACCCATGAAAACCACTCATCTTCTGCCCACGCCAAGCACACGATCGCGCACAATCACACACACCTCTCTAAGCCTCAATCTGGCCTCAACAGCTACAGAAGCAAAAAAATTGCATCAGAAATCATATTGTCTCAAAATCAAAAGAAAATGCCAAAGAAATTAAATCCCCACATTTAAATGCACACAGGACAAAAGGTTTACAGATAAATCACAAGCACAGCATCAAGGCACAAGTTAGACTACTGCAGCCACTGTGAGTCCATGCGCTCTGGGGCTTAAGTCCTGGCATCTCCCTTCCTGAAACATAAACATGGCTAGGAAACATTTACATCTAAGCCCTGAGGCAGAGAGAGGAGATTAAAAAAGAGGAAAGAACGGAGTGGGGGGAAAGGAGTATGCAGCAATACAGAGTAAAAAGGAGACAGAGCCCATCAGTAGCAGATGTGATAAGAAATGTAAAGAACTGACCTCCCAGTTAGCTGCAGGTTGACTTATATTACTCCCCTCTCGTGATATGCCTTCCATCTAAGCAATTAGAACGGGGGGGCTCAATATATCTGTCCATCATTTCATTCTTTTTTTTAATGAATTTATGTTATGTTTCTCCACATTCCCCACACAATAGGCAGCCACAATCCCACAAAACAACACAATCAAATTAAAGTGACTCAACAGGTCAATTAACACTGCATCAAAACTATCAAATTATTTCTGAACCGTTTCAATGACAAAATTTAAAAAAAAATAAGAAAGAAAGAAATCAGGACAATATTTTGCATAATGAGCATGATTGATTACTTGGATTTAAACATCTCCAGATCCCATTTTGTGTCCAGAAATGAAGAGTTTGATAGTTTTGTGTTGCAGCTGCGTATTGACAAGCATGACACAGACAGAACCTGTTTTGTAGGGTGCGTTTACATCATAGACTGACATGTGCAACCTATTAAATCTGTCTTTGAGTTTGTGGATAATATAGCATAGGGACACCCTTTTGTTTATATGGTGAACACTGGACAGAGGAAACCACAGAACATGCTAGAATAAATCCTACGTGAATATCAATGACTATCACTGTACGTTTATATATGGAGACTGATGATGCTCGTGGTGTGAGATGAACTATGACCTTGGGCAGCAACCAGGCAGGGCAGCACAGGTCATCGGGGGGAGGGCTGGGGGTGGGATTGCAACTGGCAGTTGGGGCCATGCAGAAAGGCTCAGAGGAACCCCAAAGAGGGTAGCTACTGGTTTTTTAAGCGCACTGCAAACCCTCGACTGTCCCTAACCTTGGGGTTAAGCATAGCCTAAGGCGCTGTGAACTGTGAGGCTGCCACTGTCATGCTCTGAAACTTTAGGATATGGCTCTATGGCGCAGTCAGCACTAACACATGCTTTAGCCCCAAGGCAGTCACACAAGGACAAGCACGTACGGACACACAAGCACGCACGCACAGAAACACCCTTTACAATGACTGCTCACTAATCAACATACAGAGACGCCAGTCCTGGTTAACCTTTGAACTGACCTCCCTGACAGAAGGCCTGATCGGGCCTTCCTGACAATGATAAACTACGGGGAAGGTCAAGCGTGAGCCAGGACAGAACTTATATTATTCTATAGTGCCTTGTAAATGCGGAGTATGTCACGAGTATTTCATGCAGGGGTTGCGCCACAGGCAGCACTCAATATTGGATTAAAGGAATAAAGACAGTGGCAGTCAGGGGTTTATTCCTGCATGGATGCTCGAATGATCACCTTCCTCCAGCCCACCACCAACTTCAGCCTAATATGCTGTCTATGCTACCCACCCACAAGGGTCAGTGGTCTTACCTGAAGAGCTCTCTGTTCACGGCTCAGCTTGCTGGAATCAGCATACAGCTCAGTGGTGACACATTTAAAGCGATCGCCAACATAGCCTGAGGAGTTGGCGATCCTCTTGGCCAGACTGGATCGACGCGAGCTTTTAGATGAAGAATGACTACCATCTTCTTCGTCCTCATCCCCTTCGCATTGGGATTCCCCTGGGTCAACAACACTGTCTTCCTTTTCAAAGTCCCTCTCTGATTCCACCATATCTGTGCGGTTGTGCGCGAGCTGGACGGCTCGTCTTTCCCTGTCCCCTTTGTCTTTACCAGAGCTGCGCTCCCCGGATGTGCGGGCACAGCGTAAAGTGCTCTGGTCCTGATCGCCAAGATCTGGGCTGGGACTTTGCTCCTCTGGGCTCTCCTCTGCTTGGATAACCTGTCCTAGAGAAATTGTGCATGTGCTAGATGTCACACCAGGACAGTCTGGGTCTTGAAGAACTTTTGGTTTCCTGAAGGGAGATTCCGGCCGTCTGTCCGCGTGGTTGGACTTCGGGATGGGGCTATGTCCAGAGTGGATTGGATAAGGGTTAGAAAAATGGTGTTTGGGCTCATTGTCAGTCTTTGCCAGATTTTGGTTACTATGACAACATTCATTTTGGTTAACCTTGGTGCTGGTCTCAACAGAGGGCTGTTTGTGAACTATTGGAGTAGACTCAATATCCGTGTCTGAGTGTACAAGGTCAATGCAGACAATCTTTTCTCTGGATGTACCAGAGGAAGCGGGGGTTTTGCTTTGACTGCCGCACTGTCCTTGTGCTCCCGTTTCTCTATCAGGCTTTATTTGGCTTCCATCACCTGTCTCTTTCCCAGTGTTGTGATCTCTATGTCCCACACATTCTTCAACAGTGCCCCGGGATTTCTCCTGCCCACGGGGCTTCACAGTTGCTTCTCCCCTTTCTGGCAGCTTATTGTCTGAGTGAGTCTGCATCAGAGGATGAGCCATCTCCTGTGTGTTATAAGTGAGGTAATCCCCGCCTGGGCCAGCTGGGAGGTTGTGGTAGGGTAAAGAGTGTTTTGCTGCCAGGTGGGTTGGGTAAAGGCTGTTGCTGCCCAGCAACACTGGGTGAGGGTAGACTGGGCCCTTCCCTGGAATTGGTAGGGAGTGTAGTGCCATGCCATCAGGGATGGGGTAGTGCAGATATCTATTGGCATAAGCCAGACTGTGATTTAGGTAAGCGTCACTCTGAGGAAGATAAATGTGGCTGGTAGGGTGTCCATTCTCTAAACAAGGCCTTTTGTATGGTGGCACATCTGGAGTGGTTTCCATTCTCTTCGTGGCCTGGGAGGACTTCTCTGGTGCCTCTCTGTGGTGGCCAGTGGCTGGTGGACGTTCTGAATGGCTGGGGCTATGTTTAACCCACTCACCACTGGGTTTGGGAGAAAGATCCCTGGAAGTTCCCAGGGAGGTCCCAGAGTGTTGGCTGGATGAAACACTGGGGTTGGTCTCTCCCGTCCTTGGACAGGACGAGCTACGTTGCGGAGGGTGTGCCCTCTCTGAACCTTTGTGTCTGATAACAGAAGGGGAGGAACCTTTGGCTTGCGAGAGGCTGATGTCCGTGTTAGGCCTTGGAGAGGGTGGCAAGCCTGGTGTGTGCTGTGTATTTGACGAAGGGCTAGGTACAACCCAAGATGAGTGTAAAGTGCTGATCATCTCTGGCCTTTCAGAGACTTTTGAAGAAGTGCTGCTGATCGCAGAGTGAGGGTGGGAGGAAGGGGAGAGAGACTCTCTGCTAGTGGGTAGCCCATACCGTGTCCCTGATGCCATATTGTCCATTTTAACTTGGAATCCATTGGGATGCAATCCAAACTCCAGAATTCTTCCAGACAAATCTAACGGCTTCTCTGCTGAGTCTTTGGTTGCTGGATGAGCAGACCTTTCAAAGTTAGGTTTCGAGGGAGACCTACTGGGTCTCCGCTCATGTCCAACAGTTCTGTGCTCGGAAGCCCCATCTTTTGGCCTGGGTTTGTGGGGACTGGGTCGGGCAGGAGAGGGCTGCTCAGCTGCCATGCTGCTCACAGAAAATAGATGAGGAATGGACTGTGTAGTAGATGATGTGGCAGATACTGAAGAGGTGGAGGAGGTGGGTGGTGGCCCTAGCCTAGCAACTGGCCTTTGTAAATCTAGTGAATTGTCAATGAGAGGAGGGGGAGGCTGGGTGAGCCGAGAAGATGCATGAGAAGAATCTGCAGACAGAGAATTATTATTCCCACTACTGGTGCAACTAGTGCTACTGGTGTTATTGTTGCTGCTGGAGCTCTTCCTAGACGGAGGTCTGCTTGGCCTACTATTCCTGCTTGGGGATCTGTCCCTGTCGATTGCGCCCTGATGGTGCTGAGGATGAGGCGAAGGCTGGTGAAGCTGCTGTGCAAATGGAGATGCAACACCAAGCCCTTTGTCCTGGCAATGAACCAATGACGTGGGGGCCACTGTGACCGCAGGTATCCTCATAGGGGGTGCCACCAGGGGAGAGGGGATGGGTGAAGGTGGATAGGGTGGCATGTAGAAGAGCCTCTCAGCAGCTGAGGCAGTCGCAGCAGGGTTAACATTACCTCCCTGAGCTGCACACAGGGAAGGGTAGGCCAGGTGCTGAGGAAGATAGTGACTGGGCTGGCCGAGCAAAGAGGCTTTGTACATGTTTAGAGCTGCATACTTGGACGTGTCCATGAAGGAATACATGCTTGCTTCAGGGTAGGGGTTGAGCCATGGCAAGCGGAGGTAGCTGCCACCAGCACCTGGTAAGCCCATATCAGATGGTTTATCTCCAGGCCCTACTCTGCGTTCCAAGCCTAGACTTTCAGCCCCAGAAACCAACACAGGCTTGTGGAGATTTGGAGGGTTGTTCTTGTAGAGGCCCAGGTATCCATTAGTGGGCTTTTCGACTGTCCAGAGAACCGTCAGGCTTATAGATGAGCTCTGGGAGGCCCTCCCTGGTATAAGCAAGAGGGAGGGCACTTGTCTCTCTGCTCTTCTCTGCTGGCAGTGCTCGGATTCCTGGGTACACAACCCCACTGTGGAGCCGAAGACCGTCGTGCATAAGAGTGCCTCGGTCCAGCCCCATAGCTGCAAGGGGCGTCAATCTTGCATCCACCTTCGGCAAACAGGGGACGAAAGACACGTAAGTTTCACTTTGACCATAGTAATCACAACTGTCAAAGTTAATCAGCAAGGTGCAACATGAACAATTACTACTTGGTTAGGTTTCTGGGTGTTAGTGTGCATACACATAGTGAAACAGACCAAAGGTTTAGTTCCAGAAACTGTGACTCATTTGACACTAGACTAAGCAGAAAGGACGAGCATGGGGACTTGCCATGTTTTGTGTGATGTGGTTCCCTTGTCTTAGTTCCAGGATGGTTTATGTCTCAGCATCGACATCACGAACAGATGTTGCCCTGTGTAGACAAGCAGAAAGTTAGGAGTCACCCCCTGGGCCATAAATAACAAACAGCAGCCCCTCTTAACCTCACTGCCAAATAAATTAATACATAAAAACAGTTTCATGCTAAAAATAAAAACGTTCATCCTCAAAAGAGAAAATATATTGTCCAGGATGAATCTAAATTTTAATGACATCTGTATTATTACTATATGTTAATGAAATGTGACAGAGTGATATGTAAATGAGTGAAGGTACAAAGAGAAGAAAAATAATGGCACCGCTAGCCAGCCACACACACACACACACACACACACCTCCATTGAAGTAGTCAGTGGAGATGAAAGCACTGTGTGGGCCCCCTCCCCTCCCATCCGTCAACATCCCTCCATCCTCCTACCCCCCTCCCCTCCTGACCCCCATCCTGCCCACCCTGTGGGCTAGACGTGCATTGTTGCTCCGCGTCTATTCAGTCACGTTCCCCACACACTGGTTTTTCTACGCCCTCTTTGACCTGCTCTCTCGGCTGCCTCAGCCAGTGGAGCGAAGGAAGATTATACATCAGAGATCACTTCGGCGGGAGACCATTTACCGCCCGCCAACTCAGAGGCCACAGATCAACGCACACACACACACACACACACACACACACACACACACACACACACACACACACACACACACACACACACACACACACACACACACACACACACACACACACACACACACACACACACACACACAGCAAGAGCGAAAGCACCAACTATGCAAAACTTACAGCAACACGTGAAAAAAGGCAAATATACAGAAAAAAATCAGTAAAATGGTCTGATAGGTTTTAAAAACCCTAACAGTTCATAACAAAAGGCAAAACATTGTGTGTGAAATTGTGTTTAGCTTGTAAAGGTTTTAAAACATGTATTTACAGCTGGAGACGCAATCAAACAGTTTATGTTGAGGACCTTCGGAATAATTACATAAATGTTAATGTCCATTAACAAAACATCATATTTGTTAAACGATCCAACACTAAATCTTTTATCAGCTGACTGCTTAATGCGCCTCCAAACAGGGAGATTCCTTACACCGACTAAATACACCTCGTTTAAAGCAAACCTAAATTTACCTTGACAACAGCTGCAAAATGTGCCAATGATATAGGATTTTATTCACGGGATTGTATAAAAATGTGACACAATTTTTTGATGAGAAAGAGATGGAGTAACGACACAAATCTGCTAGTCACACATTTGTACAAAAGCAAAGACTGGGATATCACTAAAAACGGTTGAGCTGTGGTGAGTTACACAACATTCTAAAAGCTGATTCCTAAAGGTTATTTCAAAAACATCAAAAAGGAGAAAATATGAAAAGTTGTTGCTCCCAGTCGGCAAGTTTTAAAAAAGGGAAAGAGGAGAGAAAGTCAAATTTAAGTTTCAATATTAGAAATGAGGTGTGAGGCGCACACGCGCACACACAGGGTGACGTCTTTAAATAGTCAAGCCGAAGCGTGGCTGTGCTCGCAGCGCTGAGAGCAGCAGAGACACCCGGCTCCTGTATCACCGCCTCTGAGCCTCGCCGCTGGCACGCCACTTTTATTGCCGTGACCTGGGGCCCATTAATCAGCCTGCCGCGGGCCCCTCGGCGCGGCCCCTCCCCGCGCCCCCTCCACACACGCACGCACACCCTCCCCCCTCGACGACATCCGCACCAGCGCCTGCGAGCGCACACGGACACGTGTGAGCGTTTCTGCAAATTACCCAGACGTCGTTGAGAAATCGCATCAGTCCCGTTTCCTGTATTTCCTGGAGCGACGCAGGCACCTCTCGGTCTTCCTCTCTCTCTCTCTCTCTCTCTCTCGATCTCTCACGCGGGCTCCTCTCGCTCTAACTCTGACCGTACACGAAGACAAAAAAATAATAATCCTCTTAAAGACGCGCAGATTTCCAATGACACGGTGTCGCTATGGACGTTTCTGTTCAACATAGAAAATAGTCACATATCGCTCTTTGACACAAATAATCCCCAGAAAGGGGAAAAACAACGTAGAGAGATAATGATCTGTTCTCGTTCGGGTCCGTCTCGCGTCTCGTGGCCTGTTATTACTTTCCAGCTTGGCCGCGCCGCGCCGCGCCGATGACCGAGTAGCACCCGTCATTTCCATGACATGAGTAGTAGCCCGGCCGAGATGAGAGGCCGCGCCGGGCCTCAAGGTCAGGATCAATCACTTGCAGGCGCGCCGCATGCACCGCCGGGGGCAGAACTGCGTGTGCATGCACGTGCAGGCTCCTCTGGGCTCTCGTGCTCAGCGCTTGCACAACTGCGCGAAAACGCGCGGCGAGAGTGCGCCATCAATCATTTTCTCACCAGCGCCGCTATGACTAAATGCTGTGAAAACCGGTGCAGCCGACGCTCGTATCCGTTTAAGCCGCTGCCTATAGAGGACCCTGGGAGCGTATCTTACATTAGCAGATGGATAATGCGCCGATAAGACCCGGTGGCTGCGTGTCAGCTTAGGCGTGGAAGGACAGGAGAGGAGAGGGGGCAGGAGGGAAACAGGAAAGGAGGAGAAGACGAGCGCGCTCCTCTGCTAAGAATAGTTTGCGCAACAAACAGCTACCCACGGCCGCCCGATCCATCACAGCGGTCGGCGGCGGCAGGAAGGCTGGGGGAGGGGGCGCAGCGGCCGCCGCCGCCGCCGCGTTTGGAAGGCAGACCGCTGGAGCCGAGCCATGACTCGCACCATTAAACAGAAAACCGCCGCGTGCTTTCAGCGGAACTCGCGTAGCCTAGCTGCGCTCGCGATCCCGGTGGAGGAGGGGTGAGCTGGATAAACTGATAAAGGGAGAGAGAGAGAGAGAGAGAGAGAGAGAGAGAGAGAGAGAGAGAGAGAGCACGGCCGCGTTTCCCTCGCTCCCCTCGCTCTGACAACGACTTGAACTCCGCGTGACCCGCTGTATACACACCGGAACAAACACCGGCACCACTTGTAATTTCCTCAGAACTGAGGCCTCGCCGTCGCCCGTGCGGCGTCGTGGCCGCATACGCACCGGTGATGTGCGCGCGTGGGAGAGACCGAGGGCAAACGGTGGAGCCGGGAAGGTGTTTGTTTCGGCAGCTTCCTGCCTCGTAAAATTGATAAATGACCAGCTAAAATGCAGATCCACAATAAAAGCACCCAGGACGTATTAATCATTCACAAACACCCTCCAGTGTTCGCGCTTGTGCTGCCGCACAGCCAGGTTTGCGAGTGTGCTCAGACGGGAAACCTGGAATGTGAGTGTTGCTCTATAACGAGAGGGAAGGCGCCCTCTCGCTCTTTGTCCCTGGAGCTTTGCCAAGCGCTGTGGAGCGAAGCTCCGATCAGCTCTAAAAAAATGCTGTGTGACGCAGGATAATCTCCGCAGCGACGGGGGTGGGGTGGGGATAAACACAGATTAAATGCGTACACGCGCGCAAACACACACACACACACACACACACCATTGCGAAAAGAGAGGAATTCTGCGCATGGTGCTGATGAAAAAAACAGAAGCCAGAACAAATTTGTGAAAATACATAAAAAGCGCGGACCACATCTACCCCTGACTACCAACTACACAGCCTCGGGGCCGCATTCTCACAAGCATTAACGCCCGGCATCACAAAGGGCAACGCGCGGACGGGGACGCGTGACCAATTTTAATTGTTATTGAATATCAGGCCGACATGTGCCAAATGGTCCAATTGATCATCTCGGCGCGGAGCACGGAGGGGCTGACGCGCTGCTCGTCCGCGTGGTTCCTGATATAAGGGAACGCAGGCGGGGGGGGGGGCGGGGGAGAGATGGAGGAGATAAACGCTGTAAAGAGACGGAGCGCGCTGCTGGTGGAGCGCGGCGCTGAAAGGAGCCAGCGGCGTCTCCTCAGCTGTCACATAATTAGCGGCCGAGCTGTAAACAATGGGCCCCTGCGTCCTCCCGGGCCGCTGCACAGCCGCATGCAAGTCGGTGCACGGTTAAATTCCCCTCTTGGCAACACGGTCGGCAACAACGGCGACATTGTGAGGCACCCCGTGCTGTCACTAGGGCCCGGGCGGCGGCTGCTGAACTGGCTCTATTCAGCCACGGCCAAATGAGGACTAAATGGGCCTTTATGCCACCAAAGGACCCGATTGTAATGGGGATGCGCATGCACGAGTCGCTCAGTTTACCGGAGATTTCTTGATTCCGTTTGAAATACTGGCGCTGCTCTCGCGTCGGATGTTTCCAGTAAAAACGCAGGATGCCAAATGACTGATCCTTATACGTTTCCTGCCCCCACATATGACGAATGCGGGCTTTTTAGTCTAGGGGCTTCTTTGTGCTGTGGAAAGGCGTAAATTAGGTTACAATAAAAACACATGCGGCCCATTTTTTAAATGTCACACATTGATTGTGTTAAATCGCCAATTATGTCTTCCTCAAAATTAAGCTCATGCACTAGAGGAAATGGAGCCCAGTCGAGGTCGAGGTCAAAAGCAAACGTGAAGTCAGCTTGGTGCCATTCAGACAGCACGTAAAAAGTCCTGCTTTGAAGCGGGCTGTAATAAACTCCTATGGCCATCACCAAGCTGCTGCCAAGCGTCTGTGGGATTTCGTCAGATAGACGCCCGAGGCTCCAGCATCTAAAAACAAACGAGGAGGCCTGATCAAGACCGAGCCTGCAGAGACTCGGAGGAGGGAGGTGAGACGTGTCATCATTACTCTGCCGCTAAATCAATCTTCCAATAGGCCAGAGAGGGGTCAGCAAAGTAAATACAATCATTGCAGTCACCAGTTCAAATAATATTAATTAACCGAGTTCAGCTCATATCAACGAAACCAGCAACAAACACTTATGGAATTATTGTCTCCAGTCAACTCATAACAAAACCTGCGCGTCACTGGCTGCAGGAGCATCAGTTTTAAAATGACAGGCAGTTGCTAGAGTGGAGAATAATGTGGTGTGTGTGAAATGTGGTGCGCTCGGAGCGTCCTGACAGCCTGTGTGTCGGTGAAACAGTACTGCGGGCCGACACATCTCTGCGGGGAAGTGATCCGTGCGCTCCAGACCTCGACGAAACAAAAAGCTTTGTGGAGCGCTGAGCGAGCGAGCGAGCGAGCGGGCGGAGGGGAGGGGCGGGGGGAGAGGAAGGGAGGGGGCGGCTCTCCCGTTTCATCGCGAGGTCCCGGGAGGCCAGCACGGAGCATAGCTTCAATCAAACCGTGACGTCTCCTCCGGGAGCTGCGCAGCGCCTGGAAAACCGATCTCTCCTCGGCTCTGCTGTGCCTCCGCTTTCGTTCACACGCACCTCGCCGGCAGCGACGAGACTGTTGTTTTATATCCAGGCGCGAGTGAGAAGGAGAAAAAAAAAACAAGCGCGACAACAAAAAGACAGACCTCATGTCTCCGACGAGATAAAAACAGAACACGGGCATTTCCTTTGACGAATCTTACCCATTTCCCTGCCTATTTCCAAACACATCAGAAGGTTTGATATGCAAAAACGGCCCCGTGATGTTATTGACGCGCTCTCCTTGTGCTTACTATTCCCCACGTGGCCCCTATTGATTCCAGATTAGAAGAGCGGACAAACAGCCCGTTAATGGGTTTAAAATGGAGAAATGGGGCCGCGCGCTCGCTCGCTCGCCTCTGTGCACGCAGCACATTCTCCAGCCGCCACGCGAAGCGCCGCGCTGACACATCCAGTCACACATCACTCAGCATGACATATGACCCAGCAGACCCGGGGGCTGGCGCTGCCTTCAGGTGCACTTTCCCCCCACCGCAAACAACAAGCGCAATCATTTGAAAGGAAGCAGTAAAAGCGGCCACTTCTCACATTTTAATTAGAAAGACCAAATCACACATTAAGCCCCCACCTCAGATCATATATTCGTGATATGAATTGCAGAAATAATGAACGTGAAACCTGTGATTACGTAAGGCATTGTTCGCACATTTACTGTTAGAAATAATTTCAAATAAATAAACTTAGCGCCAAATTAAAAACCCCATTTTGCTTGAGGACCACCCTTGAACACTAATGAGCCTGGGGCAATAAAACACTGTTTATGGAAGACGCGTAAAGTCCTCTCGCATGAAAAGAGAGCGAGGGAGAACAGTGGGCTACGTCGATCTATGGTAAGCAGCCCCCCCCCCCCCTATGTTCCAACACCTGGAGAACAGATCAGGCCGACACTGACTTCACAGCGCGCAGTGGAAAATGATGCGCAAAACAGTCCAACGGGGTGCACTATAAATAAACCCGGCCCACACAAAACGTAGCGTATTTGTATACGCTTCCCGAAGACCATTTGGGAAATCTATTGGACGCATACGAAGCGGGAATTAAGCTTAAAGTCACGTCTTACGGCGACTGAGAGAAAGTGGCGCACTACAGCGGAAGCCCCTTTGTTAGCGTTTCCACCGTAGGGGACTTGAATGGAATACGCAAAACAATGGTTCATAACAACGTGTTATTTGGAGCCGTCTAATTGCAAGGATCGCCAAGCGTCCTCCTCATTCAGGACGCAAATATTCAGACCTTTACCCTTCAAACTGCAGGTAGATGTATGACAAGGGTCTTTTGTCTTGGTACCAATTAGGAGCAAAGTTTAATTTAAATACAATTAAGCCTTTATTCGGCATCAAAGCCCCTGAAGTAGCCTCCACCCCCCGCCAGTTAATCCCCCGCTCTGTTCCCTGGAAAGGTCTCAACACGAGGTCTTGCGCTTCCAGCCGCCCGAGCCATGAACGCTTCTTTATTGTGCGCGGATTGGCTGCCGGGGCTGAAGTGGTCTTTTTAGCCGCTGCCTCCTTCACTAAGCTCGTCAATGAGCTGGAGCCAGCCAATATGAGGAGCATCGATCGCCCTAAGAGAGCGTCTCCTAATTAGTGCCTGTGTGGCTCCAGGACAGGCAGCAGCCGCGGCGGCACAGGAGACCCCCCCCCCCCCCCCCCCCCACGGCAGGAAGCGCCGCTCCCGCGACGGTCCTCGCGAACCAATTTCACCAGCGACCGTCCGGGTTACGTCGTCCCGTGCCAGCCGTGAAATACAGGGCGCGCAGCCTACGGAGCCTCGAGGAGTCGTTAGGAGAGATTTTTCACTTTGGAGCACAGCCAACACACCCTGCAGCACTTATCCCAATTAAACAGCAACTTCACAAGACGTGGCTCGTAGTGATCGCTGTCGCGTATAATGGCGCACGGGGACGAACCGTACAACCAAAGAAATGAAATATGGCACGGCAGAAATGGTGGGCTGATTAAAGGCTCGATGAAAATTGTTTTTAAATGTGCCATCACCGAGCTATGAAAACTTTCTCCCTGCTGGGGAGCTGCGCGTATGGTGGCTGTGGGGGTGAGGGGGGGTGGGGGGGTCGTACGCGGACCCTCTGTGCGCAAAAGGATATTCCCCCGCAACCCGAGGACCCAGCGAGATCTCGTGCAAAAGTAAAAAAAAAAAAAACACAGCGGAGCGCAAAGTCATATCGAAGAACACCTGCGAGACGTGTTACGAGTTAGACAGAACGAGAGAGAGAGCGAGAAAGAGAGCGAGAGAGAGCGAGAGAGCGAGAGAGAGAGAGAGAGCGAGAGAGAGAGAGAGAGAGAGAGAGAGAGAGAGATGGCAAGACGCCAGAGTGGTTTCCGTCACCTAGACAGGAAGGTGAGCGGTGCAGTCCCGTCTCTGCTCCTACATCCTTTCCACAACAGTGCGCTTAGGACGGACGAGACGACTGATCAACGTCCACTCTGTCCAAACAAACGCACATTCCGCCCCCCCACAACACACGAACACACACACACACACGCGCGCGCGCGCGCGCACAGCGGAGCCGCCGTCCAACTGAACTGAACCGTGCATAAACGGAGCAGCGCCACTCGTTTCCCTTTGGCAGGGCGAGGCTGGATTCCGTAACCTTGTTTAGCGCAGAAGCTCCGTGTGCGCGCACGCACACGCGCCCACACACACACACACACACACACGCACAGAGGCACTCTCACACTTCGTCACGCAGCGGAGTGCTAAAAGCCTGTATATTCCCCATCACGAACGGTGCCACTTTCAAGTCCGTTAACATCCGAGGCGTCGTTCTCACCTCGCTCTAATTGACGGGGCAGTTGTTTAAAAAGGCCAAGCTCACGGTCGGATCATTATGTGTGTGCGCGTGTTATCAACCACATGCCACTGCCCCGCCGAAACGCACAAAGACCACCCTATGCGCTATTCTTAGAAGTGGCCGATCTTCTCCCAGTCTCTGCGCACAACACCGGGCTATCGCACTTGCATTCGAGCCCACAAAGGGAGCGTTTTCAATTAAAAACACACAAACATTTCAACTCACTCTAAAGCATCTTACTTGTTTCTATACTATTTATTTAAAAGGCAGCACTGTGCGCTTTCTGTCCGCATGCAGGGGATTTCACAGCCCAAGGAAAATAAATGGAAATGTCATTGATTGCCTCACCTGGTTAATTTGTGCTATTTCCAGCCGTCGCTCCCGAGCCCCCACTCACGTCTTTATCCTCTTTTGCCAAGTTAACTACGAGGGCAGCGATCCGTGCGCACGTACACTGGCCCGGATACGGTCCTGTCTGAGGAGACGGACAATCCCGGCCGAGGAAAAAAAAACAACTAAAAGTGTCTAACAGGTTATCCACTTGTCCCTAAACAAAGAAAGTCTCGCATATAAAGCGCTCGGTCCTTATTCTATTGTCTGCTCACAACTCCCATCCATTACCTTAATTTTC